>NC_085014.1:1242601-1284230 GCF_963854185.1 Sardina pilchardus
AGCCATTGCCATTGAAAACCTGTTTTAGCATTGGCAAGCTAGCGGCAGATTTCGGAGTGCATGGGGCAGATCGAGATCAGCTCTGAGACAAACGCTCACACTCGGTATCATGTTTCAACACACTTTAAGGCAATATCACACCGGAATTCTCCTTTAAGATGGGTTTCATCGTCTAAATCAACATGTAACCAGGCTTTATTTTTTGATAAGCTGTATAACCAATTGGGCGAAGTAAGCAATTAATAAGCCTACTTGCGAAAATATCAAGAACCATGGTCGGTGAGTAGGAGTTACTGACACTTAGACTACTTTACTCCAAATTTGCTGTCAGTTATCTCCGATGGCGCATTCATAATGCGCGCTGGCTGCGTTCTGACTGGTGCAAAGTGGCTAGTGCAAGACGACGGGGCTTGGATTTAAACATGGAAACAATTTAATCTAGATTGCTTTCCGGGAAATGCATGGAGTTGCCTTAATTTATTTAGAGAGTGAATAAACTTCGAAACAGTGAAGTATCCCCATGTAATCCATTGATTTTGACAATGTAACTGTATTCTAAATACCACCTGTTTAAGTTGTAACTGTAACGCAATACAGATACTCATAATTTGTATTCTGAATACGTAACGCCGGTACATGTATTCCGTTACTCCCCAACACTGTGTGTGTGTGTGTCTGTACGTAACGCCGGTACATGTATTCCGTTACTCCCCAACACTGCTAACAGACGATCAGAATCCACCACATGTATTGGAGGAGTTACTTTTTTATCGTTGTTAATGTGAACGCTTTTATTGTTATGGTTATAGTTATCTTTGTAGTTATCGCTATTGGTGTGAACAGACCTTTACTCTTACACATTTATTACACATGTAATCCTGTCGTGTCATATACAATAATTACAGTGGAGGTGGTCATAATAATTACTGATCACAGTAGGGGTAATAATAATAATAATGATAATGATAATAATCATAATAATAATCTAATATTATACAGTAGGGGTAGTTAGTCCGTAAAGCCTCACCGGAGCTCCTGGCAGGGCAGATCAGCGAGCACAGGCAGCAGCAGCTTCAGACGGTGCCCCGTCAGGTGGCAGTGGCTGATCAGGAGCTTCCTGATGGAGGGCCGGCTCTGGAGGCAGTAGCGCAGCACCCACCAGTCAGACCTCTTCAGGGGCAGGAAGCTCAGATGGATCTCCCCCCACGCCTCGATGGCGCTCCGCACAAACGCCTCGTCGTGAAGCTCACAGAGGCAGTGGAGGAGGAAGAGCCAGGTGTGCTCAAGCATGGCGGGCTGCTTTACTGGGTACCTCGTGATCCAGGACTTCAGCTCTTCCACGAGGTCAGGCGGCATGGCAACTATCGGTCCATCGGTGTCAGGAGCTGTGTTAGCGATGCCAAACAGGAACTGGACGACAGGCCACAGATATATGTGTTTGTGTAGCGGGTTGCCCGGCTCCATCTTCAGCAGGAGGTCTTTGACCTTCTCCTGGGCCTCAGTCTCGTAGTCAAGGGCATAGTGCACTGCAGTGAAGAACTCCTGGAAGCTGAGATGCATGAAGCTGAAAAACGTTTCAACGCTCGTTCGCTTCTTGAGCAGGATTTTGCACAGGAATGGATTGGAGGCAGGGTCCCTCTCGACTCTAGAGACGCTCTGCTTATCAAACAGAATCTTCTTACCCAGCATGCCGCTCTCAGCCAGCTGCCCGAGACTTCTTACCAACGACGTTCCCTCCTGAGTGTCACCATAGTGATGATGCTCCAGCATCGTGGATAGAAACTCCAAATAGATGGAGGATGTCGTCTCCAGGCTTCTCATGATGTCGTCGCCCTCGTCCGACTTCTCCTGCAGGATGGTGCAGACGGTCCAGCAGATGATGGGGATGAAGCAGGACGTGAGCAGCACCTCATTCTTCTGCACGCACTGGAATGCTCGCTCAAAGCTCTGCTCATCGCTGAAGAACTTGCGGAAGTACTTCTCTACGCTGTCTTGCGCAAAGCCCAGGATCTCAGCAAATCGCTGGGGGCGTCGTTTGACCAGTTTAAGTAACCTGTCGTGGGCAGAGGGCCTGGCGGTGATCAAAAGAGAGGAATCAGAGAGAAGGTGTCCTTTGAACAGACCCAGAATAATGGCCTGCACAGGGGCGCGAGTCACCACATCGCTAGGAGACGAGCAGGTGTTCTCTTCTGAAAGCCTCAGCTCATCAAAGCCCTCGATCACGATGAGCAGCTTGTGTGACGCGGTCTCCAGCATCTCCTGGGTCAGCAGTTGCCCCTTGCCCATGTTCAGCAGCTCCACAAAGCTCTTCATCTCGGTCACCTGGTTGAGCTCTTTACACCTCAGGAGCAGCACCAGATCAAACAGGTCTGCGTAGAGCGTCCCAGACGCCCAGTCGTGCACAATCTTCTGGGCGGTGAAGGACTTGCCGTGCCCCGAATCGCCCTGGAGAAGCACCACTCTGGGGGTGGAGGAGCGCTGGTCTGGACAGAAGAGCTTCTCCACGCTGGTGGGAACCCTCTTGCTGCGGACCTGCTGGAACCTCTCTCCTGTGGCCCAGATGGCCTCCTCTCTCTCCGGCCGCTCTCTGTGCTCCTGGACAATCAGCAGCTCCACATAGCGCTCGGACAGCGGCACCTCTTCACCAAATCGGTAATTGTACTCCTGAACATTCTCAAACTCAGACTTCACCCAGTCTTTGTAACCGGACAATAGGGAGCACGTTGAGCCTACAGGAGAGAACATTTGAAACGAGACATTAGAAAACGGCTAACGGCTTCTCTTCAATTCAGTTCCTTTACTAATTTAGTTCCATGAGCATTTCAGCACTGATTTGGTTAGTCTGACTCAAACAACCCTTCTACAAGTCAGAATGTATCCTGGTGAGAAGAGAGAGAGAGAGAGAGAGAGAGAGATACAGAGAGAGTGTGTGTTTGAGAATGTGTGTGTGTGTTTATGCATTCTGAGTCTCAATTGGCAATACATTTGACTTCACTTTAGTGCTTACGTGCAGTGTGAGCATTTCAACAGAATAGTGTTGTCTCAAAACAAACACCAACTCCTTGCGCTTCACAGAAAGAAGTCAGTTGAGACACAATGAAAGAAGACAAGGAGAGATTGTGTTGTGTGGTGTGTCTGCACATGTGTGAGTGTGCGAGAGTGACTATATGAGTGTGTGTGTGTGTGTGTGTGTGTGTGTGTGTGTGTAAGAAACCTCAGGATATCCTAATGAAAACCTCACACAGATGACCTGGAAATCTGTGCTCACAGAACTCACCTGAGAGTTTTTGACGCTTCGATGGCACCTCTTCTCCTGAGTAGATATAAGGAAATAAATGCATAAATAAGTAAATAAATGCATAAATAAAGTATTGCAAATAATAATATATAAGCAAATAAAAAAGTGCTTCTCTTACTCAGGCTCTGGAGCAGACACGGCTCGTGTTTGTGCAGCGCGGTGTAGAAGGCTCTCTTCACGGCGGGTCCTCCAGAGTGCACGACCCCGTCCAGCTGCCGCATGGCCTGCATGGTGGTGTTCCTAGTGCTCAAGGCCAGGACCTCTGCGTAGCGCTCTCTGTGCAGCATGCCCTGAGACAGCAGCTCGTCAGCCACAGCCATCACCATGGTCACTCTCTGAATGAGCTCCGCACGATGCGCGTCCACAAACTCCTCTTCTGATCACAGCAAAGAGGAGGAGCCAGAGCAAAGAGGAGGAGCCAGAGCAAAGAGGAGGAGCCAGAGCAAAGAGGAGGAGCCAGAGCAAATGTAGTCAATGCATCATCATTCATGTAGTCAAGTGTGCTTACAGCATTACATTTGAACAGCCGTGCAACCACAAGCAGGGGCAGAAAGTGAAAGTCCTGCCAAGTATTCGCTCCAACCATCTAGTGAACCAGCTCATCCTAATTAGCTGCCAGGTAGATCAGCTAATTAGGCATATATCGCCTGTGTTAAGTGTACAGGTAGATCAGATAATTAGTGATATTGATGTTGAGTGCACTGGTAGAAAGAATAACATGCTCGTATAGGGACACTTCACCAATTAGCATTAAGCTATGTATCTTTAGAAAACCAGTCTTGTTTTTGAATGGTCGTGCATCATTCCCTCAGTTTGCCTTGAGATGGGAGAAATACGGATTTCAATGAAACCCATGAATAGGACTTTCTGCTTTCAATGATGTAAAATGATGCTTTTTACATCATTAAAAGCAGGAAATCCAACATTGGAATCCGTATTTCTCCCATCTCAAGGCAAACCACACCTTAAGAAATACACCTGTGGTGATAAAAATGTTGATTCCATTAGAGCTCTAGTGTGCAGACTTTATTCAGGCTCATTTAATTCTTCAATCAGTGCAATTACTACACACGATCACTGATGCAGCACTGTGTAGAGTCCTCGTTAGAAAGCCTCTGTGTGACCACTGTTAGATATTGACCCAACCGTGTGGTTACAGAACTCATGACAGGTGTTAGATATTGACCCAACCGTGTGGTTACAGAACTCATGACAGGTGTTAGATATTGACCCAACCGTGTGGCTACAGAGCTCATGACAGGTGTTCGGTATTGACCCAACCGTGTGGCTACAGAGCCCAGGTGTTGAATCAAGCAGTGCAGTGGGCTGACCTTCCATAGGACTCGTCTCCATGGTCAAAGTCTGCAAGAGATAGAGGCTGAGTGAGTTATAGGGAAGTCATAGTCCACATTACATGGCTACTTCCTCCAAACGTCATCATATCCTGACCCCATTATGCCTAAAAGCACTTCATAATCACAGTTTTAAGCAATATTATTTCAATATTTTCTTAACTAATTGATGGTAGACTACTAGGCCTAGTCTATCACCCTAGTATTTATATTTAGAGGGGACACCTATAGCAAAATATTCTTTGGTCACCTTCACAACTCCGACTGACTTCCACTCAACAAATCAAAACAATACAATTATGTGCTCAAACTAACGCCGCTGACTTATGCAAGCAATCATTTAATTTAGATAATAAACTGAATTTTGGTACAACATATTATCTTGTAGTGTAAAGCAGTACAGGATACTAAACGCATACTAACACTGTACCAAGCTCGGGTACAAATCATTTTATTCATTAACTCCATTAAATCATGGAATGATTCAATTAAATAATTATTAAATCATATCCATAACCATAATTTGGATTTAACAACATCCCTCTTTGCAAGGCCCCTTCATTTACCTCTATCCAATGAACAACAAGAATTTGAGCAATGGGCACAGTCTTTGGGGCTGAGACTTTACATAAGATTTCTCCACATTCCGTATGCCAAGTTCTGTAATTATTGGGGCATAATATATCCTGTCCAAAAATGTAGTTTACTATCTAAGTCAAATGGTTGCTGCCATAAATCAGTGGGGTTAGTTTTAACACATTATCGACGATTCCCTCTTCCTCAAAATGCGGTCACATGATAGGCTATTTTGTTTACGGTTTCCTAGAAAGAAAGGGGTGGCTCGTTTTACTCCTGTGCTCAACATCCCGTTCTCCAATAACGGATAGCCTGCAACATTTTCTTCCATAGAATAGGCTACTAGCTAACTAACTAACGAACTTTTCCAACAACATCTAGCCTACATGTATGGCAGCCACTGCTCGTTCTCGGGCAGTTTTTCCAATTTCGGCTACATTTGGTGTTCACGTAGCCTACAGCCTGAATTACTACTTTTTTGATCAGAGACTTTAGTAGCCTACAGCTGGTAGGCTACTGGAATGAACCCGGCGCTTCCTCTAGCATAAACATGCTTCTGAAAACGGAGACTTACCGATCAGAATATATCGAGGATAGTCCGGAATTAGAGCAACAGGTCTACTCGTGAATTCAGACGTTGGTCTTAGTCTATTACCGACCTGCACGTTCACTAGACTATCTTCATCAAACACCAAATTAGTCGCCACTAAAATCAGATTGAGATATTCCAAACTCCACCCGACTCTCACAGAGAAAAAGCTTGCATTTCCTTTTACTTACCGCCACCGGTCGTTGTGCCACTGTCCGACGTAGCTTTACGTTGCTGGACGAAACAGAAACCACACACACCCATTGATGCGGTCAAATGAACGAGGCTGAACTTGCGGTTCCATTCAGAGTGCGGTGGAATTTCGATTCCACATTAAATATGCCCATTTTCTACCGCCAGGGGGCAGTGTTGACAGCATTACGGTGATGACACAGGCATTTACCTACCAAGCTGTAGCAGACGAACAGGCACTCTTCACAGACTTATAACATCCTGTTTTTTTCCCCCTGCTGAATCCATTGCCGAATCTTTTTTTAAATATATAAATTGTCTTGTGCCTTCTATTAAATAAATCAGTATATTGGACTTGTTTGGGGGGGTTGTTGGTGGCAAATTCATACTTTTTTTCTGCATTAAAGTTAGTCCCTATGAGTCAAAATTCATTTGGCGTGGGAAATTCCACCACATAATTAATACTAGAGTCTTCCCTCTATCAAATGACACCCCCATGAGCATGATGACACTTGGAAGTAGGCTATGTTTCTAGAGAAATGGGCATGCAACATGCCTTGTTGTCTTGACGTCACTATCATCTTCTCCAACCACGACGGCCTCCCTTGCAACAACACAAGAGGTGACTTTCACTGTCATTGCAAATAGGCAAGGTCATTTGTCAATAAATTAACAACACTGATAGAAACACTCGCCCCAGACATTTTCCTTCTTGCTCAACCATAGTAAGCAGTTCTAATAACGTATTTATGCGTTTCCTGTATTATTTTCCAAACTGACCTCATGAACACTCTTTTTTCGGAGGTCGGGACTTTTTAACGTGTAACTGCACCCTAAAATATGTTTTTGGAGCTGTTGATTGATTGAAATTCCTCATGTGAACCACACAATTACCAGGGTTAATATTGACAGAAATCGTGTTTCCCCGAGAAAAAATAACATTTTGTATGATTTTGTATTGGAGATATAGCTCTCCGCGCCTTCTACAGGTTGAAACATGCCATGGTATTTTGGTCCAAAATGCAGACGTAGTCCTGCACTTCTCTGGCGACTCTACGTCACCGGGTCGTTACAAATTAGGAATGAAACACCTGCTGCCCTGATTACCTGTGATAAGCCATGTCTGCAGCACTCACTCCCAGATTGACACGAAATCACCATGGTTAGCGTGTGCCCCTCCCATCCAAATTTCAGAACATCCCGCCCATTTTCAAAAAGGCCTTTTTCAGAAATGTGAAGTGGGTGGAGTTATGGGGTGCAGTTACACTTTAAAGGCGGGTCCTCCGAGTTTATGAGTGGCATGAAGGCAGTATGAGGGAGGAGAAAGAGTGGAGTATCATGCTCATGCATGTGCGCTCAATTTCATGTTAATTGGGATGCACAAAGAAAAGCTGCGCTGATTGCTGCGTACGCATGGTTTCATACATCCGATTTGTTTTTTGTGTGTGCGCGCTGCTTTCCAGGTTCACGATACACAATGTTTTAGTTGGAATTTGACGCAAGCGTTTGTACATGAGGCCCCAGGTCTTTTGGAGACCACAGTCCCGTGGTCATACACAACACACATATCAGACAGGTCAGCGCATACGAGTACCTAAGAATTCAGCTGGATACTACTCTTAGTTGGAAGGTGCATGTGGACAGTCTCTGTTGTCGAATACAGCAGAGACTATCAGTCTGTCTCAAATCGACTACTTCCGTGAGTACACTTTCGTGCAGCACCCTATGTGCCCTGTGTGCTTACTGGCATAGTGTGCACATTTTAACAGAATAGTGTCGTCTCATATCAAATGCTAACCTCCGTACACTTCATGGAAATGACGATTATATTTTATAAGTGTCCTCAATTCGACCATGACATGGTCGTACTGTGTCAAAACATGAACAGTTTATGTTATAACTTGTTTGTACCTCTGTAAATTGTTTTCCACCGCTGTTGCTTCAGATTTCTCTACCACGATTTCTACGAGTTTGAAAATACTCCCTCCCCTTCCGTTATATAGCCAAGATGGTGTCCGTTAAGGGCGAAAAGTGTCCATCGTTCCACACTCAACTTGGTGGCCGTTATGAGTGCAACATCCAGGTACTTGCTTCAAAAATATTTATTTTAAACTATATACAAAAAGAGAAAAACAAGAAAAAAGCTATGTAATTTGGCATGATTCATTAGCGTTGGCCCTGCTGTGGTATGGCGTCTCTGGCTTCACTTGCGCAGCCTCTCACACTGGCACTTCAGCATAGCGCTCCCAACAGGCCTTCTCACTGGTTCAGGTCGCTTTTATGCGCTGATTGACGGCTCTGATGATCAGGACTCCTGCGTGACGTCGTGATTGGCAATCAGCTGTACCTGCTCAAACGTGACAACGTGAAAAAGGCGCAACAGGGACATTAGGCTTAAAAAGGCCAAGACAACGTGACATGAAGATATTATACATTGTCGCCCAGCACAACCCCAGTGGAACCACAGACTGCATGCTGAACACTCAATCTACAGAGAAGCATGACCAATGATAACGATAATGATGGGCCTATACATTTAAATGCAGAAGCATGACCAATGATAACGATAGTGATGGGCCTATACATTTAAAGCTGATAACGATAATGATGGGCCTATACATTTAAATGCAGAAGCATGACCAATGATAACGATAGTGATGGGCCTATACATTTAAATGCAGAAGCATGACCAATGCTAACGATAGTGATGGGCCTATACATTTAAATGCAGAAGCATGACCCATGATAACGATAGTGATGGGCCTATACATTTAAATGCAGAAGCATGACCAACGATAACGATAGTGATGGGCCTATACATTTAAATGCAGAAGCATGACCAACGATAACGATAGTGATGGGCCTATACATTTAAATGCAGAAGCATGACCCATGATAACGATAGTGATGGGCCTATACATTTAAATGCAGAAGCATGACCAACGATTACGATAGTGATGGGCCTATACATTTAAATGCAGAAGCATGACCAACGATAACGATAGTGATGGGCCTATACATTTAAATGCAGAAGCATGACCAACGATAACGATAGTGATGGGCCTATACATTTAAATGCAGAAGCATGACCAATGATAACGATAGTGATGGGCCTATACATTTAAATGCAGAAGCATGACCAATGATAACGATAGTGATGGGCCTATACATTTAAAGCATGACCAATGATAACGATAGTGATGGGCCTACACATTTAAATGCAGAAGCATGACCAATGATAACGATAGTGATGGGCCTATACATTTAAAGCATGACCAATGATAACGATAGTGATGGGCCTATACATTTAAAGCATGACCAATGATAACGATAGTGATGGGCCTATACATTTAAAGCATGACCAATGATAACGATAGTGATGGGCCTATACATTTAAATGCAGAAGCATGACCAATGATAACGATAGTGATGGGCCTATACATTTAAAGCATGACCAATGATAACGATAGTGATGGGCCTATACATTTAAATGCAGAAGCATGACCAATGATAACGATAGTGATGGGCCTATACATTTAAATGCAGAAGCATGACCAATGATAACGATAGTGATGGGCCTATACATTTAAATGCAGAAGCATGACCAATGATAAGGATAGTGATGGGCCTATACATTTAAAGCTGTGCAAACAGTTGATTCTTACTCCGTCATCATGCTTCTCCACATCTCCTCTCCCAGGACTTGGCCACTCATGTCCACAGAGCCTGCAGAAGTCTTAAAAGCACTATTAAACATTATTCTCATATAGGCTACATTTCAAAGAGAAGGACACACACTTGATTCTCTCAGCAGTGTGCAGGCAATCTCCCTCCGCAATCGGGTGACTACCACCTGATCAGCCCTAAAACGGATCACTTCACCTCTGAAGAGAAGCTGTGCAAACTGCATTAGCAGGATCAGGATCAGATCAGAGTCAGTCATACCTTGCAAACGACCCGCATGATGTAGCACCTGCTGCCAGGTATGGTCATCAGGACCTCATGAAAGATCTGTAGCACAGAAAAGCATTGTTGCTATAGTATGAGACAAACATGCTCCATGACACTACTATTAGCCTACCACTCACCTTGATTTTTTAAATTTTTTTGTTTGAGTGTCCAGTGGTGTCGGGTCACACACAGGTCCAATGAGGACATCATGGGCCATGGGGTTGAGCTGAAAAGATGAGCAGACACACGAGCACCTGTGCATTAGAGTTCTCAACGGGTCGGGTCGGCCCGACGGGACCCGCTGGTTCGGGTCGAAAATATAAGCAGATGACTCGGGTCGGGTCGGTCCTCGGGCTTGATATTTTCCGCTCAGTGAAAAAAAACAAAAAACATTTATTAATCATCTCTGCTGTTTACCGCGAATCATCATGAATTTCTCTATGGGGATCAATAAAGTAGCCTATCTGTATCGTAAAGAAAGTCTGGCTGCTGCATGCAACGTGCATGCAATCATGGAGGGGGCAGACGTGACGCTACTGTGTTGGGAGATGGAAGGACAGAGCTTGCAGCAGCTCTGCCATGTGTTGCACTAACATTTATGAGTTCCTGTGCAAGTTCTAAGAAGCCGTCTCCATGAACAAAATAAAATGGCAGCCAAATTAATTCTACAAAATCGTCGTGCTAAAATGGCACATCATATTTGAAACGATTTCACTGATAGTAACAATCTAGGACAGTATGGTAGCTAGTCTCCTTTGCTAACACTAGATCCTCCATTTCTGATTAAACCCTGGTGAATTCAAAATTCTAAAAATCCTAAAAATATTTCTTACCAAACCAGTCCTCACCTTTTGAAACTGGGTAGCAAAAAGATAAGCTTATGTCACTGAACAAGATCGTTCTATTTGCAAAAAACGTAGCTGCTATTACTAATGAACTAGTAACTTAAATGTTACCATACAGTTAACTGCTAAGTTATAGCTAACCGGCTACGTTACGGCTAGCATTGCCACTTAGTATGTTCAGCTAGTTACACACGTTACACCAGAGAACCATAAACGAGCTCTGGATATTTAGACGACAGTATTTTGACTATGTGCATTAAGCTCTCTTATCTTGACTGTGGAGCAGTTATTGACTGAAAAAAGCTGGACGCTGGTGGTGATGTCAATACACTGGCTGCCAGAGTTGAGTGTTTCTTGCTTTGAAGATGGCTCACCAGTGCTGCCTCTCCCATGCTGACAATGTCAATGTTTTTAGCGCAATATTTGCAATATGCTTTTGTGTTTGATTTGGGTCCGGTGCAATCCAGTCTTTAAATTTCGGGTGTTGTAGCCATAAATTTGAAAACACGCAACGACCCATTTCTGTTGACTACTAGGCTAGCTATGTGTCAATAGACCTCAGCAGTGACATCACGAAAATCTGCCAGACTAGGCTAAGCAAGCGTTGATTGGATATCATTCCATTAGGCTAATACAGTACGTGGCCAGTTAGTAAAATTACCGTTTTATAGCCTACCTTCCTACCTTCTCATTTCATAATGCCTTAGAGCATACTGTAAAATTCTACCATAGGCCTACATATTTTTTCCATACTTTATTAAGACTTTCACACAAAATTCAAGACTTTTCAAGGTCTGGAAAACAGTGTTTCAAAATTCCATACTTATTAAAACTTTCAAGACCTGCGCAAGCACCCTGTGGCTGTAGATTGTTGCTGGGCTATCCGTCTTTGTGAATAGCTACAACTCATTGCCATCATAGTGAGCGTGTATGAAACGGTTATTGAAATATCATGCTCTGTGGAGGATTCTGCTTTTTTTTTAATAGCAAGAACAGTAAGTTTTCCCATTTATATCATGTTTCTATTGTGGAAAATATCGTTTCACTAGTTTTTTACGTGGGTTAGGTAGGCCACTGCACATAATTGTGGCCTTAACGACCGTCCGTCTCCATAGGATAACATGGGAAAACTCGACCGCCGGCCGGGTTCGGGCAGATAATTCATATTTATGTGTCGGGTTACATCGGGCTCGGGCTTTGAAGGCCACGGGTCGGGTCGGGTCGAGTTGTAATTTTCAGGCCCGTTGAGAACTCTACTGTGCATTGCAATCTCTCATTTACTGTAATATATTTTTACAATACTGACCTTATTTAGTCCCTTGTAAGTCCCTTACCATACAGCAAAGACTTTCTTCTCCAGAGAGTACTGGATGAAGGCGTTCCATCACCTTTAAAAAACATTCACATCAGTAATAAGTAAGAATTCAAGGAGATTTGCCACATGCATTTACCTCACATTCAACCTCTTTTCCTGGAGCCAGAGTGGTAGATAAAACAGAGTGGCGACACTCCCATAGACCTCCATAGAAAAAAATGGCAGCACTTTTTCCAGGCTATTTCCTCGTTATGGGACTTTTGGAACTATTTACAGCCAATCTCTTGGTCAGTAGTTAATGAGGAGCTCTATTGAATGGTTCATTTTTGGGCTTATGGGATGTCGGACTAATGGGATGTCGGACCAATGGTCGTCCCCGTACCGATGACGTATAGAAATGCGCCCTTGCAGCCTGCTTGCAGCGCGAGGCAGAAAGTACAAATTGCCATGGTAACGATAAACATTGCCCTACGAGTATGAACACAGACGAGAACACCAGAGTACAGAAAACAGTGACATTTTGTTGTGTACGTACAATAAAAATGTAAACTGCAATCACGTTGTTGTGTTTGTTGCGGGACAGGCAGGACTATCCTTGCAAACGTGAATAGCTTGAAGTGTTGTCGATTAGCTTGCAACTAGCTGTTTATTACAGTGGTTAGCAATTAACAGCTAACAGTTAACGTCGCTGTTATTTAGCATTGTTGCTTTTTGTAGGAGTTGGGAAGGAGCCTCAGACCTCTGTGTGCTGAAATATATTTTCCAGGTGTGTCATTATTTTCTATTCATTTGTGATATTGGATGTTTATACCAGAGAGGGTTGAAGTAGAGCTTTGTTTACTGTGGTCCTGGCGTTAGCTATTTTTTCCTCTATGCTAGCTCCCGCTGACTAGCGAGCTAACTACTTCTGTTGTTTCATGATGTTTTGGATCTGATGTAAGTTCGCATCATCCAGGCAACACAGCACAACAACTTATTTATTTAGCATCATCTCCCTCCCCCTGCAAGTGCTGACATTGCCCCACCCCTCGCGGCTCCTACTCGGGTCTAGTGTGAACACAATTACCCGTATCTCACTCGGACATAAAGCTCATGTGGGAAACGTCCGTGTCGTGCCTCTACCCGGGTAAATATGTCCGGGTAACTTCTAGAAGTTATGTGGGAAAGGGACTATAGTAAAGAGATGACTTGCACCAGATTATAGCTAACAGCTAATTTCCATCCGCCAGTCCCTGAGCAGGTAAGAGGGGTGGGGTGGGGGGGGGGGGAGTGATAAGATAAGAAATAAGAAAATAACACTCACTCACTCACTCACACAAACACTTGCTCACACACACACACACACACACACACACACACACACACACACACACACACACACACACACACACTCACACCAATACATTTTGTATTAAATGCTATGATGTAGGCTAGCCTATGCAACGTCACTTTAACAGCCTGCTTACCGACATGGGTGCATGTGTGTCGGACTCAGCCTGTTTTTCCAAGATCAACAATCTTGAAACGGTCCATTGTCAAGATATCGTAATTTCCCAGAATGGCAACACTCCGGTTTGTCCCGTAGAATTGTGGGATTGCGGTAGAGTTGTATTTTGCTTAATTTAACGATATCTGTAATTTTTTGTCCAAAAACGACCAAACTTTGCACTGCACTCACGCATGTCATTAGCAATACATGTGTCAAATTTTAGGTCAGTCGGATGAGTGGTTCAAGAGTTATGCGTGGACAGACAGTGACACACAGACAGACGTTCCTTGCATTAATAGATAGATGTGTGGCTTGTAAACAGACTTCAACCGTAGCTAACATTAGCTGATAAACATTAGCTGCACCACAAAGTACTGTGGGTATGGTAGTCATATAGTAGCCTCGCGAGCCATCCACGTACTTCCGGCCAAGGATTGCCTCCACTACGAGTCTGGCCGTGCTCCTCTGTGGAGCATTCTGCTCGGTAGAATTGTAACAGAACGCCCCCCCTCCAGAAAGCAGCCAATAAACGAAGAGACGGGTTGGTGGGGGCGAAAGGGGGAGGGCGCTCGTGACGATGACGTTAAACGCCTGCGCTATGTTGTTATGAGTAACTATCGCCGATTGGGTGAGAGCTGTCCAATCAATTCAAACCAGAACTGGGCGTTACTTCCCGCTTCCTGCAAGCGCTTCAGAGCAAAGAAATTCCAGACCATAATACGAAATGAAATGGTAGTATTATGGGATGGTTAGGACCAGGCTAGTCATATAGTGCCTTCATGTGCTATGGTAAATATGGTAAATACCAAAACGTGACGTGGAAAATCCACATGAACACCCTCTCAGTGGTAAATCCACATGAACACCCTCTCAGTGGTATTTTCCACTGGGCAACATGAACACTCTCTCAAGTGTTTTTTTTCCCACTAGGCAACTCGTAGACTATTGCTGCATTAGCATGCTATGGAAAAGATGAACATATCGCAAACATTTTGAGCTCGATACCGTGTACTCATCATGCTCTTGTAGACAGTATAACTGTATATTTCTTATGGAATTACTTTAGCAATATGTTCCCAGGTCCTTCCTGTTCGTTCGTGTTCGTCAGTCGGTTTATCGGAACTTGATTACAGGATGGCGGCCAGCGGAGAAATTCTATGAAGGTACTGCTATAGTCTTTTTAAAATAAACTTTCTGTGCACTTCTTAAGTTCTCAGTATCTCATTTTAAATGTCAGGGCCCTCAGAAGTAGGGATGGCGAAAACTACAAATTTTCTTGACCGACCACCGAGGCTCATTAGCCGGTTGAAACCGGTTAACCGATTCGTTTAAAAGACTACCAATAAAGTTTGGAGCTACTTTGAGCCTCATAAATGGTGTAAAACAGTGATTCATTTGCATGTCTAAGCTGATGCCGAGGCACTCCCATTGAAAACCTGTTGTTAGTATCGGCTAGCTAGATCGGCAGATTTCTGAGTGCAGGGGGCAGGTCGAGATCAGCTCTGAGACAAACGCTCACACTCGGTTAATGTTTCAACACACTTTAAGTCAATATCACACCGGAATTCTCCTTTAATTAGGCTACCGCTATTTCCTCGAAGTCCACACATGTCTGAGGTGAACTTTTGTATTTTTTATGCCTATTTATATTAAGAGAAATAAGGTGAGATTTTAGCAATGATAAGTACACTAGTATGTTGTTAGGTATGTTTCATAAGAACTAAGTTTGTTTTTAAAATGCTGTTTAGCCTAATTCGCCGGCATAGGCTACAGTATGTGACACATTCAAAGTAAAAAAATCGTTTTGCTTTGTAGCCTATTCAATTACACTAGTAAGAGAATACACATGTGAGTTGTTGGTCACAAGATGAAATGATTTGTAGGACCCTACATAGGCTAATCTTTGGGGGGAAAAAAACAAAAAACGAAAAGGGTTTCAATCACAGGCTCTATCCAGCAACAAAGCCGCGTAGGCCACTTCGGTGAAAAAACGTCAGGTAGAGCTCCCTCTTTTAAATTTGGGCGAGCGTGGAGCAATTTCACCGGAGCAGGATGAAATTTAAGGTGAGCGGAGGGCGGTTTTTGAGCGTAGTTGTATGGTATAAAATCCTCGGCAAAAGTGTTGTGTGTCTGTAGAAATATTTTGAGTTTGTAAACATGTTTTGTGCACCTGCAAAAATATTTTGTAGTTGTAAAAAATTTGTGTGCATGTAAAAATTATTCGTACATCTGCAAATCCGTTTTGTCACTGAGTGGAAAAAAGTTTTGTGAGTTTGCAAGCGGTTTTTGCACGCACAGATTTTCCCTTTGCAAGTGCGTATCTGTTTTCTACAGACACGAAACAGATCTGCGGGTACGAAACGAATTTACAAGTGTGCAAAACTTTTTACCATCGCCAAAAGTCACGTGCTTCGCCAAAAGTCGTGTGACCTAAACAGCCAATCACAGCACCGCTTACTGAACGGCTCACTTCCTTAAAGGGATAATCCGGAGTGAAATGCACTTTAGATCAATTTTTCGGACTATTGGGAGTACATACGTTGAGTTGACACCAAAATCATGTCATTCGGATGTATTTTGAGAAAGTTCGAGTTCACCGTTTTTAGCCAAAACTCGTTAGCCTGTAAGTGACCGGGGCAGGTCTTTTCGCCTCTACAAAACGCTATTTTTATACCTCTTCTACTGTTCCAAACAACACTACACTTACGTGGTAGTGAGTAGAGGGTCCCTAAAGCCAAACCGAAGTATCCCCACGTCTTTATGTGGTCGGATAGAGAGTCCAGAATGAATTTAATCGAGTCAGTACCTTCCGGAAATGTCGCTGCGGCAGCTACGCAACGCTTCAACAACACTTTACTAACATTTCCGGAAAGGTACTGACTCGATTAAATTCATTCTGGACTCTCTATCCGACCACATAAAGACGTGGGGATACTTCGGTTTGGCTTTAGGGACCCTCTACTCACTACCACGTAAGTGTAGTGTTGTTTGGAACAGTAGAAGAGGTATAAAAATAGCGTTTTGTAGAGGCGAAAGGACCTGCCCCGGTCACTTACAGGCTAACGAGTTTTGGCTAAAAACGGTGAACTCGAACTTTCTCAAAATACATCCGAATGACATGATTTTGGTGTCAACTCAACGTATGTACTCCCAATAGTCCGAAAAATTGATCTAAAGTGCATTTCACTCCGGATTATCCCTTTAATTCTCACAACACTCAAAGCAATGGTGCAACTCTCTGTCAAGTTGGCTGCTCCTCCACCTAAATGGTAAGCAGGCATTTCTTTATCTAACGTTAATGTCTTATTGTGAAATTATGCTAAATTAAATTCTGGCATGTTTACAGTCTATGTGCATCGTGCTGTCTAACTTACAAACTCATTTTGTGCTTGTTGGGCCAATGTATGATAGCCTAAGTAACATTATGCTAGCTAGCTAGGCTACTTGCTGTTGTCAAATCAATGTTCTACGTTAGTTATGGCTGTCTATCATGCTAGGTTAACGTTACATGTCTCATTTATAATTAGGCTCGCCTTACTTATCAGTAAGTTACACTTTATTATGTGTATAATTTATAGTTTCACTTGTAAGTAGCCTTCCGTATCAGTTGAACATATTGATCTAACTATCATCTTTTTCCTTCTGATTCTGATAGGTGTCGAGTGGTCTATGGATGCTATAGGGAGGGAAAGTGAAAACCAGCGCCCCAAGTGGTTGCGTTCCTATCGAAGAGCAGCTCCAATGTTAAGTCCCATAGACCGACTTTTCAAAAAAATACTACGCAGCTATTCCAGCGATCTTATCCACCAAAAATATTTTTCAGTCTTCATACTGTAATAATCTACTAACTGTGAAAATATCAGACCCTATTTCGCCTTAATAAAAAAAACCGTAATTGCTCGTTTCATTTCATAAATGGACTACAACTTCAAGTGACGTGACACCCTTCCACGACGTTACTCGCCTAGCATCGTTTGTTTATTAGCCTGTTAGCTAGTTGGTTAGTTAGTAGACAATCAGACTTACTGCCAGCTCTTGTGTGGGTAGGAGCACAACACAAGTTGTCCCAACATAAAGGTAATTACCACGCGGTTTACATCGCTCTCTGTTATTACAAAAATATGTAAAGCCAGTTCAGCAAATTGCCGTTTTGATCAGTTGGAGATGAAGCGCCCAAACTGGTGACGTCAAATGCTACTGTAGCTAGTACTGTAGTTCGTTATCACCATGTTACAAACAAACTCAAAACAATTAAACTGATCCTAAAAAATGAAGTATGACCACTAGAAGCAATAGAGCTGACCTAAATGCATAGCATATTGAGGGCATTTAACTAAGTTCCCATCATGGGCCGAGATGTATTTTTTCTAAAAGAAAATCCCATCCCCTCCCGCTAGCCTCTAGGAACGCAACCGCTAGATGGCGATGAGATTACTTTCCCTCCCTATACTGAATGGATGGCAGTGAAGCACAGCACCAAGAGAGGAGAGATTTTGGGTGCCTGTGTTGGGTGCCCGTGTTGGGTGCCCATGTTGGCTCTCTCTCTGTCAGGCACAGCATACTGTAGGTCAGAAGGCAACAAGGTAGCAGCTAAAAACTCTGTTTCGGACAGCCGAGCAAGATATCAACATAGCTGTGCTTTAGGTGCGTTAGCGTAAATCGCTAATTAGCATGCTAGTCACTGCAAATGAATTGCCACTGATGTGTAATGACCGGGCAATTTCTGGAAATGCTTTAAAACCCTGACCAGCCAACGCGGTTCACTTGTTAAGACCCCGGGGATGGTGTTGTGGAGGAGAGGATTCGAAATGTGAAGAATAGACAGGGCTGCCAAGTCTCACGCTTTGAGCGTGACAGTCACGCAATTTGACCCATTTTCACACCACACGCCATACTTGACATTTCTCACGCAAAATATTTCCCCATTCAGTGCGCTATATATATATCTATATATTTTTTTTTCATTATGATAAACTTTGGTCATTGCCTTGCCGTAGTTCGAGCTCTGATTGACTGACAGCAATAACCAATCCATCAGTCCTTTGTGCCTAAATCTCACCAACCACTGAAGGCATCACGCAATAAACCAATCAGAAGCAACGTAAGGCGGGTCTTGGCGCCTCTAACTTGTCTTTCAAACACAACAGCGCCGACTCGACAATTAGATTTAAAACGTTCTCCTTGCTAGTTTTTGTTCACAGTTGATTCGCTGTTTCTCCTTGATTTTCCAAGTTAACGTTAAGGCTGCCAAGTCTATCATTGTCCTATGCGTGTTGCAGAGCAGTGTAACATTTATTTGCCTCTTTCTTGATAAGTTCACACTTGAAAAATCGACTCTAATCGGAGCTGCCAAATGTCACGCTTTTGAGTTTGACAGTCAAAAAAATTTTCGCCGCCGACCATCTCTCACGCTTGCCATTTTCTGAAACTTGGCAGCCCTGAGTATAAACATGCTCTGTTACCGACAGCTGTGCTTTAGGTGCGTTAGCATAAAATCGCTAATTAGCATGCTAGTCACTGCAAATAAATTGCCACTGTAATGACCGGGAGGAGAAGATTCGAAATGTGAAGTATAAACATGCTCCATGTTATCGACACCTGTGCACAGCACACGTGAATTTCAAAACTAATAAGAGTCAATAAATGCACTTTCAAACGGATGAGACGTTGTCAATGGTTATTTGAGCAAGCTTGTGTACCCAGGCAGCTAGCCATAGCCAACGTGTAGCCTAATTTATCCTGGCTGTAGATAAAGCAGGATATGTTTTTGCCAATATTTTACCAAATGAATAAATAAATGTTGAAGCGATGGAGACGGAGATGTTTGGCGAGTTCGCCATTGACATTTCAAAGAACAGTCGCCAATTAGCAGACTCCAGTGTGAACGCTCCGGAGGAGCCGCCTAAGCTTGTGGTAGGTTTAATTTCTCCCTTTGCCCTGTACAAGAAGCAGACATAATTTCGTTCTGTCCTTGTTAGGAATATGCTTAGCTAGCTAGATTAAAACTGTTAATGTTACTAGTGCTCATGCAGTACAACGTTTTTAGATATGATGCACTGTAGCCTGCTAAATCTATCCATAAGACTTGCATGATCACATCTGTTGATTTTCCACGTCAAACGAAGCGAGTTGATTGGCTGACTGGCTGTTCAGTAAGCAGTGCTGTGATTGGCTGTTTAGGTCACATGACTTTTGGCGATGGTAAAATGTTTTGCACACTTGTAAATTCGTTTCGTACTCGCAGATCTGTTTCGTGTCTGTAGAAAACAGATAAGCACTTGCAAAGGGAAAATCTGTGCGTGCAAAAAACGTTTGCAAACTCACAAAACTTTTTTCCACACAGTGACAAAACGGATTTGCAGATGTACGAATAATCTTTACATGCCCAAAAAAAAATTACAACTACAAAATATTTGTGCAGGTGCACAAAACATGTTTACGAACTCAAAATATTGCTACAGACACACAAAACTTTTGGCGAGGATTTTATACCATATAGTTGTCTGGTGCAACTTCGAGCGAAGGAGAGAACGTAAGCGGGAAGCAAAAATTCTCGCAGCTCAGCTCTGCTCACATGCTCTGATCTGCCAACAGTAGTAAAAAATGTTCGGTAGTGCACAATGGTATCATTCTCAATTCTTCTGTTTCTCTCTGCTATTTTGAAAAGCTCAAAGGTTATTTCATCTCGGCTACTCGTCCTTGTCTGAAGCTTTTTCTTTGTAGAGATGTCAACGTGCATGACACAAGGGGGAATTGACCTGGTGATCAACACTCTGCTAACTCCCATGGATGGCCATAGATTACAGATTTTTTTGCGATCCCATTACTTCATGTAACATGTGCCCTGTGTCGCCCGTATAGCTTCTGTGTATTCTATATAGGGTATCGAAGGCAAAACTAATTCACTTCTTCCCCGTATATAACGTTGGTTTCCCGTAAAGAAGTATAGTTAGCATGTTGGTTGGAGGGAACCTAACGTTTGACAGGAGATTCCCCGTAATGTTCGGATAAGAAGCTCAGTCCAGCCTGCACGAAAACCGTGACGGAAAGTCATTCGCAAGATCAGTGAAAAAGCGTGTAGCCTACGGTAGCCTACTGTTTGATAGGGTAAAGCATTACCTAGAGGCAAGTAAACATAATAATAAACGTTAATAATGGATTGACAGTTGTTCGGAAAATCCCATCTATCAGACGAGTTACAGCAATGTACAGGATGGCTAACGTCACGAAATGAGAACGAGTCTGTGCAGTACGATGGAAAGTAAACAGATTTTTGTTTCAGCCCCCTCCCATTGAGAACAACAGAGTCTGTTTGTCAATTTCTTTTAGGTCTATGGCATGACACAGCAACGGGCTTGGTGCACGCGCTGAATCAATCAATCAATCACTTCCGTCACTCAGAATTACGTTGCAATTGTTTGTCACAGTGCAAATGACGAAAGGGGCACGTTGAAATCCATATTCAAGTGGTTTGACTGTTCAGATTGAGTCATATCCGATAGTAAGTGATATTGGCCCTCATTTATCAACAGAGCGTAGAAACCAGTGTATATCTGAGCGCAGAAATCATCTTATGACGGGGCTCACGTGTGATTCATCAAACTTTCTAGGCCTAGGCGTAGCCTAGGCCTAATTCATGAATGTTGCGTTTGCCAAAGAGAAAGTAATCATCGCCTATAGCTATTCTAAGCCATGAAATGTGTCAATATAATATGCTTCATTACAGAAAATAGGCTGCACATGTTCAGGAAAGGTGTTATGTCCGAGGAGTCCATCAATTCAACTATTCAACTTTCTAATGCACCGCCGATTTACTGCTGCGCGATGCATGCCGCCTGAAAAACTTGCGTACACGAGTTCAGACTAGACGTGAGATTTGAGCGTAGCCACCGATCACGTTCACATTGATAAATGCCATACTTTAGGTGGAAACAAGCGTACGCCTGTTTTACGCCTGTTTTTGGTCGTAAGCTCGTTTGATAAATGAGGGCCATTGAAACCACCTTCGTATAGGTGCAAATCAACTTTGGAAAAATCGCATTTCATGCGGTTTTGTGCCGTTCTTCAGACTACCCAAAATTCAAGCTAGATTCAATCCAGGGCCCGTAATCACAAAGAATTCTAAGGCTAAAAGTAGCTCTTAACTGGCAAATTTAGGAGAAACTCCTAAAAATAATGGGCGTCACTCCTAACTCTAGGACTCCTAATTTTTTCCACTAAAAGTTATTCACAAAGCATTTTGAGCCTAAAAGGAACTCCTAATTCTAGGACAGCTAAAAAGAACTCGAGAGGACTTCTAACTCACTAAGACCTATTCACAACCCGCATTTAGTGGCATTTCACGTCTCGATGTTTTGAAATGAAAGTGCGGTTACAGGAGCTGTCATGCAAGGGAATAATTGTGCATTGCAACTAAAGGCTGGCTTACATTGCACGATTTTGGTCTGTTTTAACAGTCGGCGACTAAATTTCCAAAATCTCGGCGCGCTCCCGTCATCTAAATCGTTTAGTGTAAGATGCCAATCTTAGCGGTTTTAAGTCCGTCGGAGTCAGTCTTTTTCTAGTTTTGCCGTTACGACAATATATTATTGGAAGTCTTTTCAGTCGTGGCTCATGCAAATAGTAGCCCTTTTTCCATTAAAAAGTTAATTCGCTTAAAAACGATGCGCATCAAAAGTTAGTGCGACAAATGTGATGGAAAATGGCTTATCGTTCTAACCTCTGTTTTGTCGTGATAAGTTAATTCGCTCGCCAGAGGTGGTTTAAGGAGAGTTAAATCGATATAAATGTGATGGAAAAGGTTTGTAGCGATATAAGTTACAGTGACGCCTGCTTAGAATGTTCACAAAGTCGGCGCTAAAATCTGAGTTCTGTCTCGCGCATACAAAGACATTTACCTCACAATGGTGTACCACTTGCTACCTTTGATTAATTCGCTAGAAGTGTTCCATTCGCTACAAGTGTTGATGGAAAACCATCTAGCGCAGTAGAAATATGCGCATTAACAGGGCTCTGGTGACATCATTTTAAATCGCTAGAATTGTTCTTTTGAATGGAAAACCGTCTTGGCGCTTCTTATATCGCTAAAACATAATTCGCTTTAAGAGTTAATGCGCTTGAAAATCTGATGGAAAAAGGACTAGTGACGTGAACATTAAAAACCAATAGTGACCTAGGTTGAACACGAAAAAGGAAGGGGCAAAATAGGCGACAGCTGTAGCCTATATGATTATTTGTTATTTCATTTCTTAATAATTTATTAGTCGGCTATTCTACGTGACAGAACTACTCTATATCTGTTAGTGATGTCACACATCAAACAATGCTGCAGAAACGCGAAAAAAATACTTTGATATGAGTAGGCTATCATGTGATTTCCTGTTGATGATGACGTGTAGCCTAGTGCACGATGGAAATAATTTGAAGGAACTAGTGCAGTGCCCGTGCAAACAATGTTTTCCAAGAAACGTGTAGCCCAATGACGTTGATGCAGGTAGATCATGTTAGATTGGTGATGAGAATCAGGCCCGTGCTGTTAGAGCTTTTTACTCTTTGCAAGGTAATAAAAAAGTGAAGGGGAAAGGCGTTTGAGTTGCAGCTAATGGCTATTAGACACATTACATACCCGTGCGTTTTTGCTGTTGTTGGGAAATGATAGCCTAAAGCTAACCGCATGCATGGCCCGTCTATGCCATGGCCATGCCAGTGCTATGAAGCGCAAGGCAACCGCGGTTGTTGATGAGTAGCCTATGCAACGTTACGTGACTTTAACAGCCTGCTTACCAACATGGGTGCATGTGTGTCGGACTCAGCATGTTTATCCAACATGAACAATCTTGAAACGGTCCGTTGTTTACGTGAGACATCGTCATTTCCATGAACACGGAGTTTGTCAGCGAAATGGGCTTTTTTGTTTTTATGCTGGAGTAAGTGAGAGTGAGGGGGAGTGGCTAGTGCAGAGAGTGGTAGAATTGTGGGATTGCGGCAAGAGTTGTATTTTGTTTAATTTAACGATATCTTTGTCATTTTTTGTCCGAACATGACCAAACTTTGCACTGCACTCACGCATATCATTAGCAATACATGTGTCAAATTTGAGGTCAATTGGATGAGTGGTTTGTGAGTTATGCGTGGAACACACAGACAGACAGACAGAGTGACACACAGATGTTCCTTGCATTAATAGATAGATAGATAGATAGATAGATAGATAGATAGATAGATCTAGCAGCAGTCGTGACCCACAGTCTTTGCAAAATCTGAGACTGGCCTGTGACTAGACTGTGACTAGAAACTCAATGAATAGAGCTCCCCAGTCCCGCCCACAGCCTTGTCCGGAAGTAAAAATCCAATACAATTTCTCCATTGACAATTGGAGAATAAGCCATAACATCGTAACCGTCCATGGTAGACTTAAAACCAGCTACGATGTGACTAAGCGATTATACCTGCTCATATAGATGTCAAAAGTTAATGGGGGCATCAACCTTGTTTTGAGAAAACAATGCTTTATTCACGATTTAACGAGAGAGTACTACACTACCCGACACCCTAACGTGTAAAACTGGTGAAAGCAGAGCCTTTGATTGGTAGAGATCGCCGTTGCCATGGCAATGCCAAACAAACTGTACTCAGCTTTTCCCGCGCCTATCGTCCAACTTCGTCTCGCTGGAACTTCTAAACTTAAAATGGCTGCAGGGCTGATCAGGACCGATGTGTGGTCTTCCGAAAAATAACGGTTTTCTCATCTTGAAGGTTGAATTTACTCAATGGAAACGGTAGGAAGTAATCATCTTCTTTTCTCAGATTAATATGGAACCATGTTAAACTATCTTTAGGCTGCAAATGTTGGAAATGTGTGTACGTTTGCAAAGCATCCTGGGATTTGAGTTCTCTATCTCGGAATTTAAGATATGTACACAGTCTTGTACCTTTCGCTTTTTTTACATTTTCTGTTCATTTTTTCACTCGAAATTATAAGTTATATGCTTATGAGTCACATCGTAGCTGGTTAGCCTAAGGCATGGTCTAAAACTCTTTATATCCGAATTTTTCCAGAAGTCAATGGGAGAAATGAATGAGAATTTTACTTCCGGACAAGCACCTCTCTCGGAGGAGGGGCGGGACTGGGGAGCTCTATTGTCTTTAGATGTGAGAGGGTCTGAGACTGTAGTCTTTCAAAAATCTTTTCCAAATCTTTGCAAAGTCTGACAATAGCCCTTTCTAGACTGAACGCCGGCTCATCCGCGGCTAGGTTTACCCGGCCATTCGCCGGCTAGGTCAGTGAGGACAAGAGGCGCGATATTCCAAAGCCGCCTCGGTGTAGGCGTAAACATGTAAGAACTGGGTGTGAAGTTGAACAGTGACGTACAACAACATAGGCGTTGAAGTCTCGTGACACTACTGTCATTCTCAAAACAACGGTGCAGCTCTCTGTCAAGTTCGCTGCTCCTCCGTTTGATATTTATAGATCTTCTTACTAAGTTTACTCTACTTATCCAAACTAACAACATCACCACTGTCACTAGATATAAAGCAAACATTCACTGACCGTATAAAAGTGTAATTATAGTAGCCTATGCCCTATGCACCTGTTCTATACAGTCTGCACTGTTGTTTGTGGCTAGCTAGACTTGCTAGCTCGATGTGACACAATATCAACTCTCCAGTCTCCACTCATTCCGCTTGGACTATGCATTATACCTTTCACTGCCTTCACGACTGCCAGGTTCCAAACTGTCTTCCTAACAGCAGTTGCAATTAGTATGTTTGTGATAACAACAAAACAGCTCTGCAAAGTTTAAACCAACGATGCTAATCGCGATTAGCGATTAGCCATTTATAATGCGGAGCCTCATAAGGAAAATTCAGAAAAATGCATTAAACTAAAATTGGACAACGTTGTTACGTTTCTTAAACCTTAGGGTGGGTATGATATAGCCTACATGTTTTAACGAAATACATTGTCATTGTTTATTTGAGCAAGCTAACCAAGGTCTAGCTTATTTATCCTGGCTGTAGATAAAGCAGGATAGGATGTTTTTCCCTATATGTTACCAAATTAATAAAAAAAATGCTGAGATGTTTGGCGATTTAATTGCCATTGACATTTGAAAGAACAGTGTGCTAGATAGACCACAAGGACCAGTGTTAATATGTGAACAGTATGATGATGATCTGACAGCTGTGCTCAGCATGTGTCTGTTTGCTGATTTTAAATTTTTCAGCAGTGTGCACATCTCTCGTGGTCGACAGCTCCGCCCATGTCTCAGCAAAGCCGGCGCATATCCGGCTCGCGTCCTCACTGCAGTCGCGCCGGCGATATGTGTACCCCCAGGGGAGGACAATTGGCAGCGTAAATCACCCTGTCGATTAGCCGGCTATCAGTGAGAACAATCGGGACTAGCCGCCTAAAAGCCCGTGAATCGCCGGCTATCTGTGCAGTCAGTAAACGGCTAGTGTAAGGTAGGCTTAAGGATGCAAATGCAATAATGCCACCGACAACCGAAACCACCATTGCATGTAAACTAAATGTAACGTCTCATTGTGCCTAATTAAATTAAATCGTTTCTCCTCTTTGCAAATGAAGGCTACGTGTTTTCATACAGATTAATTTAAAACATGTTGCAAAGATACTGTTCCAGTCCGTAGTGTTTCATTAAGCCTAGGCTATTTGCTTTACTCTTTATTCATTTAGGCTACAGTGGGTACGGGTTGAGAATGCACCTTTTGCCACGGCAGTCTCGAAGAGATCCCGTAGGTAGGCTGTCAAGACGATTTTTTTCGAGGCTAAGTCAATGTACCCAAACAACCACCGGGTGGCAGAAAGTTTCAACCCGCATTTCAACTACAATTTATTTTATTTTTTTTACGATATTTTTTGGGCTTTTTATGCCTTTAATTGGACAGGACAGTAGAGAGTATGACAGGAAACGAGCAGGAGAGAGAGTAGGGGTGGGATCCGGAAAGGACCACGGGGCGGGAATCGAACCCGGGTCGCTGGCGTGTGGCGCAGGTGCCCCAGCCAGTCGCGCCACGGCTGGGGCCTCAACTACAATTTATTGATGAAGACCCGCCTATCCGTCAATAATCATTAAAATGAAGGTGATGACTGGCGAAATTAATCAAACAACGTTTCTATAAACCATTGTTGAAATGAATGAAAATGGTAACGCATGGTAAGCTGTATTTCGTAGAGGGTATTAACTTTGAAAAATGTCTCTGCCCCCCGCGAAAGTAAGCATATAGCCTACATTCTCATGAGGATTACTCTGCAAACCAAAGGATACGAAATAAGCATAGGTGCTGTTAAATCAAAGACTGGTTGAGATACCTGTACCGCACGCCGGCGATCCGGGTTCTAACCCCACTCCTATCGCTCCAAAAAGATATATCTTAAAAAAATGAAAGATGTTATCAGTTTTGCAAAATTTTTTGTTTGCGATGTCTGCTGAAAAGAGCTATTTTTTTTCTAAATTGCAAGTTGCATTCACACACACATTTTAACATTTACATAGTGGGTCAGTCAGACCAAGAAACAAAGCCTGTCACAATAATGCAGCACAATAGGCACAAAAAGTGGATAGCCTATTGTGGGTGAATACAGTAGCCTAGGCTACGATAAATGTGACCATTCAAAGCGAAATCAGTCGTTTTGCGCACAACGTTATTTTGAGAAAATCAACAATAACAAACTTCCGGGTTAAAATGTTGAATTTCACGTTTTCGCATAATTCGACTGTATGCAGTCTACAGTTTCATATCGTGAACGAATTTCACGGAAAAACATACGTTTTGACTGTTAACCCTTTAGGCGCCAAAGTCGCCACATTGCGACATCACGCTTTACTGAATAAAACAGCGGTTTTCTCCGAGTAGACTGCTAAATCTCATATATACTCCCCACCACTAGTTGGCAGACATCCCATACTTCGACCCGAGAGCACAATGACGTCATGTTTCAATGCAAAATGTTCGAGGAAATCCCACTCAAACTTGTTGATGAGAAACCGGAGATAGTTAGCCACGGAGCTAGTTAGCTGAAGCGGTATTACTGGATTTAGCACGATTTTAAACGAGATGACAAGCAAAAAGTTTACATGTACTGACGTGATAGGTCTCCTTTTCGCTGATTCTGAGTCTGAAGGAGATAATCTGACTTTGGGAGATGACGGTCGGTCGTTTAGCAAGCCTGATAGCCACTTGAAATTTACTAGGCAAAGACAACCTGTGGAGATGCTGGGCAAAGCGAGGAAAATGCTCAAACACAAACACAGACACACACACATACACACACGACCCTTTGCCCAACATAGATGAGAGTATTCATGGATGTGTTAGACGTGCAGTAGTGGTGAGAATAGCGCAGGGACCATGTGTTAGTGTTCACTCGTTCTAAGCTTCCATTACGGCCACAGTGCCTCCATGCGCGGCAGTGTTTACTAAGCACAGCGCACACACGAGTTCATCTCTGCTCCCAGCTCTAGTGCTGATCACATGGGAGACGTGGGCAAAGTGTTTCGCTGATTCTGAAGGAGAATATTTGACTTTGGGAGATGACGGTCGGTCGTTTAGCAAGCCTGATGGCCACGTTGCGTCTTTGCCTAGTATCTAAAGACGCAGCGTGGAGATGCTTGGCCAAGCGAGGAAAATGCACAAGCACAAGCACAGACACACACACACACACGCACACGACCCTTTGCCCAACAGAGATGAGAGGATTCATGGATGTGTTAGACGTGGCAGGAGTGTTGAGAATAGCGCAGGGACCCGCGTTAGTGTTCACTCGTTTTACCACGCCGGCCACAGTGCCTCCATGCGCGGCAGTGTTTACGAAGCATAACACACACGAGTTCATCTCCGCTCCTAGCTCTAGTGGTGATCACAGGGGGAGACATGGGCGAAGTGTTTCGCCGATTCTGATTCTGAAGGAGAATATCTGACTTTGGGAGATGACGGTCGGTCGTTTAGGAAGCCTGATAGCCACGTTGCGCAACGTGGAGATGCTAGGCAACGCGAGGCAAATGCACAAGCACAAACACAGACAGACGCACAAACACACACCCACACACACACACGACTTTTTGCCCAACATAGATGAGAGTATTCATGGATGTTAGACGTGGCAGGAGTGGTGAGAATAGCGCAGGGACCAGCGTTAGTGTTCACTCGTTTTACCACGCCAGTCACAGTGCCTCCGTGCCCGGCAGTGTTTACCAAAGCACAACACACACACGAGTTCATCTCTGCTCCCAGAGTCACAACCCGTTGCTAAATGTAAGCAGAGGCAGAGCCACTCGCGGTCGCGGTGTCAATTCATGGGTTTCATCAGGTCCCTTTCCACAGGTGTATAAAATCAAGCACTGATTATCAATGCAGACTGCATGGTGCTTGATTACTACACCTGTGGAAAGGGACCTGATGAAACCCATGAATAGGAGAGGTGGGCGTGGGAGAGGCTTGATGTGTATGTGTAAGTGATGTGTAGGAACAAATTTGAAATCATTCTGTCTTTTTTCCCACTTTGTCTATAATGATGACTCTGTCGAGAGGGGCCAGCCAGGTTATGATAGGCTGTTCAAGGTGCGCCCAATCATTGACCTGTTTTACTGCTTACATGAGTTTTGCAGTTTGGCAATAGTTCTAAGGGCACCTCAATATTGCTCTTATTGTCTCTGTGCTTTACTTTGCAATTACATGTTGCACACTCTACAAATGTTTATGTGGATAGATGGGCACTGATTAGGCCTCTGCAGCTAAAAAATAGTTACTGTTATTATTATTATTATCATATTATAATGATTATAATGATTATAATGATAATAATAGTGAAGAACAGAAGAAAAAAGAAAATAAAAATGTCCTCCAATAGATGGGGTGGTGGTGGAGAGAGAGAGAGAGAAAAGACTTCTTTTTCCGTTTTTGTGTTTGAGTGTTGTGGTATAGTAATAGTTCTAGTTTACCACTGTTGGCTTACAATTTACTTTTTCCTGTTCATTTCATATGTGGACAGCATAACAAATAGATTGAGAGGTTGAATTTGATGAAATAAGTTCAACTCTCTTTCAAAATATCAGGTATTTCCTGAAAATGACAAAATCCAATATGGCCGCCGCCCTATGATGTCATAATATGCAAATTAGATGAGCAAATTTATTCTCAACAGCAACTTTAGGTTATTCCTAACATTTGTCTCATTTACACTTTTTCTCCATCTCTAACCATTTTCCAGCCAGAGCATTCTGAAATTTAGATATCAAAATCTAGTATTTTTCAAAATAAAACCCGGCGCCCAAAGGGTTAAACCCGGCGAAGATTCAACACATTTGCTGTCATTCCTGTTGTGCACACGCCGCTTAAAAAGGTGATTTCTCCTCTTCTGGCATTTCATGACAGGAGAACCATGTCAACTTTGGATGCGGTTATCTTAGCGATAGTTTGTGTAATACCCTCGATATACATATCGTTGGAAAGCTTAGTTTATGGCCGTTCACGTGAGCACAATAACTTAAAATGAACTGCTTTCACTTCCCCGAGTTGCGCACGCAACATGCACGATAGTATACTGATATTTAGCAAACACATGTATTTCTAGCTCTCAAAACTGATGAGGTCCAGATCTCAGTGGCCTCATAGCTGCCTACAGCCATGCCTAGTAAGCCTAATGATAGCCTAATAGTTATGACATTAATAGCCTATTAATGACCTCATGTCGGAATGGCACGTTATTTGAAAAAAAAGTTAAATACCGCCACTGCGACCATGTAAACATGTGGTGGGACCTTTTCCATAAAGAGGCCGTCGCAGCCAGGCGGTCCAGCTGCTGCTGCAGGGACAGCCGCGCCAGGGGGTGGTGCCCCGTCCGCTCCAGGTAGCGGGCCGCTCTCCCTGAGACCATCGGGGGCGTGGGCGGGCGCGGGGACACCTGCGGACGCGGGGGTGACGGGGTGCTCAGCCCCAGGCGCCGGAGGGTTTTTTTGAAGGGGGTGACGATGACCCTCACCTTCTTTTTTATCTGGAGGAGAAAAGACAGTTGGGTTAACATAAGCTTGTAAACACTTGGCAATGTAAATAAGTCAGAGTGCTCTGAGCTGAGCTTACCTTCGGCGTGCCGGACGCAGCGGGAGCGTCCTCCGCCTCACTCCCCGCCTCGTTCCCGCTGTCGTCCGGCAGAGGGGAGGGCTCAGGCTCCTGGGGGATCTCCGGGGAGGGCTCAGGCTCCCTCCTCCTATCCTCCTCCTGCTCCTCCTCCGGCTCCTCCTCCGGCTCCTCCTCTGGCCACTCCGCCTCCATGTCCTCCTCCTCCTCGTCCTCGCTGGAGGAGAGGCCGGACTCCTGGAAGACAACCGCCTCCTCGCTCTCCTCGGAAGAGGACTCCTGGTGGTGGCGGAGTTTGGCAACCTTCTTCCGGGGCACGTTCTCTTCCTCCTCCTCCGTCGCCTGCACAGGCGCCCGCGCCCTCGCCAGCCCTCTGCCGGGCCCCGGCCTTCTTCTCCTCCTCTTCTCCTTCCCGGCAGAAAGGCGGACGGCTTCGGCGGCCAGCGCCTCCGCCTCCGACCCCGTCAGGTCCTCCCCCTCGATGAGGGTCCGCTCAAAGCGGGCCCTCATTTCCTGGCTCTCCCGGTGGTTTAGGTTTAGAGCGTAAAAATGCTCCGCCGTCTCGGGGGCATGGCACATGTACGTGCTCATTAAGTCCCCCTCGACGGCGGAGTGCAGCCGGCGGCCGTGGCCCGATATCGCCGTCCTGATGTCTATAAAGGTGTTTTTGCCGGCCAGGCCGAATTCCGTCCACCTGCAGGCATACAAGGATACAAGGAATTTTAATTAGTCGCATGCATATCATTAAACAATGCAGTGAAATTGTTGTTTCTCCTGCCTGTTTGCATACCTCTCCTGCATCACCGCCAGGAGATTTTTCATGGGCCGCTTGCCCGCGGTGAAAAAAACGAGATCGTTTTGGGCATGAGGACGGACCCGCGTCCTCATGCCCACCCAGCGCTCCAGCCACCCAAACTCCTCCGCCGTCAGAAACAGCTGAGCGGACCCGAACCGCTCATTGCTTTTGTGGGAGTCCACATTGATGATGAACCCCCTCGAGGGCCCGCCCAGCCGCTTTGCGGTGGCCACCTCCTCCAACCGCATGTTCGTAATGACTCCCGGCCTGTGTCCAAACAGGGAGGCCACGAAGCAGGCGAAGTTACCGTAAAACCGGTAACGGCTCGCCTGCTTCGCCCCGCCGAGGCTCCCCTCCAGCTCGTCTGCGGGAGAGAAGAGACAGATGACGGTTAGTTTGCGGGATAGAAGAGAAACATGACGGTTAGTTTGCGCAAGAGGACGGCGGGTTTAAAACCAGAAGTGCAAGGACACCTACCCAGCAACCCCGCCATGCTCTCTCTGGCGAGCTGGTTGCACGTCCTGAGGTTGTCAACCGTCAGGACGTGCGCCAGTTTTTCGCGCTTGTGGCGCATCTGGTGGAGGGTGGTCCGCTTCCTCAAGTCTTTGAGGGCCCTCTTAAACGTACGCTCGACCCCCACGAGCTTGGCCCCGCTCAGCCGGCTGTGCTGGGGCTTGGTCTCCTTCATGTAGTGAAGGAAGGCCGTCACATTGTGCAAATAAAAATTTGCAGTGGTGACGGCCTTGCAAACCTCGATGAGGTCTGCGATGTACCTGAAAAAGACAAGATCAGTGTTAGTCGCTGGTCGTTCGGGCGGGTTAAATGCAGAGAACGAATTTCCCTCACGGGATCAAAAAAGGATATATACTTATACAAAGTCAAGGATAAGAAAACATAAGAAAACGTTGCTCACCCCCTGACGCGGTCCGGGTCTTCCAGGAACCTCCACGTAGGGAGGTCCCTTCTCCCCCTGGCCATGTAGAAGAGGAAGACCCGGACCCGGCTGAGCTTCGATAGGGCCGTCTCCGTCGCCCTCCCCTGTGGGTTCGGGCCCGCCTGGAACCGCTGGTACTCTAGGAGGTAATCCTCCATGGACTGGGGGAAAGTCAGAGACCTTAGGAGGGAGGATCTCCCCCTCTTCTGGAGGAGCGTGGCCAGCCAGGTGGAATCGGCCACCTCCTTCGCTGCAGGCAGGGGGACGGGCTTCGGGGCGGGCTTCGGGGTGGGCTTCGGGGCGGGCTTCGGGGTGGGCATCAGGGCGGGCTTCGGGGTGGGCATCAGGGCGGGCATCAGGGCGGGCATCAGGGCGGGCTCGGGGCTGTCGGGGGCCTCGGGGCTGTCGGGGGCCTCGGGGGTCTCCCCGGCGGACGGCAGGTCTGAAGCGTCGCTGGCCGCAGCGACCCCAGCGAGCTCCCCCTCGCTGCTGCTGCTGCAGCTGCTGCTGCTGCCAATTCCACCCTTCAGCGCCTTGACCTTCCTTTTCACCAAGACTATGGTCTTGGAAGCCTTGGAAAGCTTGGCCCTAAGGCGCCTCACCTCCTCCTCCCTGGAGGCCAAGCGCCTCTTCAGCCCCCTCACCTCCTCGGCGCCCGCGCCGGCGCTGGTGGAGGCCACCTCTCCCTCCTGCCCCTCCTCCGGTGGTCCAGGGCCGATGTAGGCCTCCTCCATGGCCTCCTCCCCCATGTCAAGGTCCAAAGTGGACACCATGGCGGGGGTGGGGTGGGTGGCCCGGAGGGCCGCCAGGTTTTCCAGGGAAGCGCGGTGCTTGATCAGGAAGAGCAGTCGGCGCCGGTGGGAGCCAGAGAGCTCCCGATGGCCAGCACGGATGTGCTTGTCCAGTCGGGTGCTCTCGTACTGGCATTCTGGGACAGGGCAGGGCTGCCGGCGCACCAGCACCCTGCCTGACCCGATCTTGAGCAGAATCTTTCTTTCCTCCGGGTTGATCACCCCGTGCGCCCGCACGAGGTGATTCCTCAGGGCGCCATACGTCTTTTCGCAGAGAGGACAATTGCATGGCTTCTTAGTCATCGTCATTTTGGCAGATCTGTTAAACACAAACACAGAGGTTTTGAAACAGTCCTCCAGATCCTACATAACCACTGACCACCACTAGGGGGCAGCGATGTTAATAAAACAAAATCACATGGCCTCCCGGGACCCGGTAGAAGGTGCCTGCCAAAAATCTAACCTATAGCGCAAGCATATCATGAATTTTTCACTGGGAAATGCCACGCGCGCATGTCCCTGAAATGTATCCGAAATTGCCCAGACCTGCACCCTAAATGTCCCTGGGGAAAAAAACAAAAAAATCCCCCAAGTCCAAAAAGTTTCCCAAATGTCCTCTGGGGACATTACGGGTGCACCCCCTCCGGGCCAAAATTGGCAAAAAGCTCTTTCGAGGCTCTGGGAAATGCCACGCGCGCGCACAAAACCACTGACCACCACTAGGGGGCAGCGATCTTAATAAAACAACATCACAAGGCCTCCCGGGACCCGGTAGAAGGTGCCTGCCAAAAATCTAACCTATAGCACCTACCAACCCAGAGATAAGCTAACCTGTAATATCCCGCGCTACATAACCACTGACCACCACTAGGGGGCACAATCTTAATAAAACAACATCACATGGCCTCCCGGGACCCGGTAGAAGGTACCTGCCAAAAATCTAACCTATAGCGCAAGCACATCATGAATTTTTCACTGGGAAATGCCACGCGCGCGCACAAAACCACTGACCACCACTAGGGGGCAGCGATCTTAATAAAACAACATCACATGGCCTCCCGGGACCCGGTAGAAGGTGCCTGCCAAAAATCTAACCTATAGCGCAAGCACATCATGAATTTTTCACTGGGAAATGCCACGCGCGCGCACAAAACCACTGACCACCACTAGGGGGCACGATCTTAATAAAACAACATCACATGGCCTCCCGGGACCCGGTAGAAGGTACCTGCCAAAAATCTAACATATAGCACCTCCCAACCCGGAGATAAGCTAACCTCTACTATCCCGAGTGCTATTCGCCATTCGCCATGGCCATGATGTTTTTAACTGGGAAATGCATCCTGCACGCTGACCACATATGCCATATGTGCCTATAACCCCCCAATAGCAAGCCCACATGTGGTCAGTTTTTGCATATCACATTTTGCAAAACCCGCGCGCTACATAACCACTGACCACCACTAGGGGGCAGCGATCTTAATAAAACAACATCACATGGCCTCCCGGGACCCGGTAGAAGGTGCCTGCCAAAAATCTAACCTATAGCGCAAGCACATCATGAGTTTTTCACTGGGAAATGCCACGCGCGCGCACAAAACCACTGACCACCACTAGGGGGCAGCGATCTTAATAAAACAACATCACAAGGCCTCCCGGGACCCGGTAGAAGGTGCCTGCCAAAAATCTAACCTATAGCACCTACCAACCCAGAGATAAGCTAACCTGTAATATCCCGCGCTACATAACCACTGACCACCACTAGGGGGCACAATCTTAATAAAACAACATCACATGGCCTCCCGGGACCCGGTAGAAGGTGCCTGCCAAAAATCTAACCTATAGCACCTGCCAACCCGGAGATAAGCTAACCTCTACTATCCCGAGTGCTATTCGCCATTCGCCATGGCCATGATGTTTTTAACTGGGAAATGCATCGTGCACGCTGACCACATATGCCATATGTGCCTATAACCCCCCAATAGCAAGCCCACATGTGGTCAGTTTTTGCATATCACATTTTGCAAAACCCGCGCGCTACATAACCACTGACCACCACTAGGGGGCACGATCTTAATAAAACAACATCACATGGCCTCCCGGGACCCGGTAGAAGGTGCCTGCCAAAAATCTAACCTATAGCGCAAGCACATCATGAATTTTTCACTGGTAAATGCCCCACGCGTGCACATAACCTCTGACCACCACTAGGGGGCAGCGATCTTAATAAAACAACATCACAAGGCCTCCCGGGACCCGGTAGAAGGTGCCTGCCAAAAATCTAAGTTATAGCACCTACCAACCCAGAGATAAGCTAACCTCTACTATCCCGCGCTAACGCCATCGCCGCCTCAGGCCCCGCCCCTAAGCTATCACCCCCAACCGGAGCGGGTAGTCCGCGGGGTCGGAAACCCCCCACGGGTAGTCTATGGGGTCGGAACCCCCCACGGGTAGTCTATGGGGTCGGAACCCCCCACGGGCTACCAGGCTTCTACTCCCATTGGATCCTACACTACGAGGAGCTGGATCTCACGGGAGGCACTTACCTGAGTTGATCTTCTGCGCTGTACTGTGCGATTTTGCAGCTTATTGAATGCATTGGCAAAAATTCAGACTCGGGGTGCTTTTTTGGAACCCTCCGTGTGACACATCGTTAAAACCGGAGCGGTCACGCCATTTCAACGCAAAAAAACCCCTACATTTCAAGCATGCACGGGTGAAGAGACATTAAGCGGAATAAAGGTTTACATGATCAAGGAATTAGTTCATTCTGCTTTAACATCGGAATAAACCACCCACTTCTGAATTAACCCTTTAGGCGCCAGAGTTTTTTTTTTCTAAAACTTTAAATTTTGACATAATCATTTCAAAAGGCTTTAACTTAAAGAGTCACTTCACCCCATAACTCCACCCACTTCACATTTCTGAAAACGGCTTTGAAAATGGGCGAGACGTTCTGAAATTTGGAGAGAGAGTGCAGCACTGCTGCAACCAATCAACCATGGTGATTTCGTGTCAATCTGGGAATGAATGCTGCAGACATGGTTTATCACAGGTAGGCTAATCAGGGCAGCAGGTGTTGGGGCGTTTCAGTCCTAATTTGTAACGACCCGGTGACGTAGTGTCGGACTAGAAGTGCAGGACAACGTCAGCATTCCAATAGTATTTTGGACCAACATGCCATGGCATGTTTTCAAACGGTAGTATGCGCGAGAGAGCAATATCTCCAATGCAAAGTCAGACGAAATGTTACTTTTGTCGAGAAACACGATTTTTGTCAATATTAACCCTGGTAATAGTACAGTTCACCACTTATGAGTATTTTCAATCAATCAACAGCTCAAAAAACCTATTTTAGGGTGCAGTGACCCTTTAAGAGTGATAAGAGATAGACTTTCTGTAAATTATAGAAATATTAAGGATGGCCCAAAGTTTATGTAGGGCTTAAATGTATCCAACTAATTTGCATATCATGATGACATCATATGGTGGGGGCCATCCAGATTTTTTCATTTTCATGATTTTTTTTATATTATTATAAGAATATTAATATTATTATTATTCATGTTTTTGCTGACAGACATACACATCACCAGGACATGAAAACACAAAAAGAACAAACATTGAACTATACTGAATGGTCAGGGAAATAGTAAATCATCATAGGCTACTAATAGCAAGGTGACGGGAATGATGATGACGCTGCGAATTTATGTAGCAGGCCTTTTGCCATAGAGATAATGAATCCCTGTTCATACAGTGTTTCATGGTGTGGTACCACATTGTGCCATACTAAACGGTCAGGGAAATAGTAAATCAATAGTGTAAATAATAAATAATAAATGGCAAGATATGATGGGAATGCACATTTCTGTGGCAGGCTTTTTGCTGTAAAGATAATGAATCCCTATTCATCCAGGTGACACTTCTTGTAGTGTTTCATGGTACTTCTCATTGCAAGGCATAACATAAAATCCCACTCCACACTGCCTACACCTGTAGCCTATTTTGTCTGACGGCAGCTTTTACATCTGCCACGCGCGCCGGCCGAGTGGAGAGAACTCGCATGGCTCCGTCTATTCTAATTCTCGTTGCGACTCCCCACACTGCCTCTACGTTTCTCCGTCCTCGCGATTATGGAGAGGCACACTGTCACTGTCGAGGGAGCATATGGCTAGCGCGATAAAAACACAGTGCCCCGACGCCACTTTCGTTCTCCACACACAACTAACACATCTGATGAGGGTCTGCTAACTGTTTCATGATAGGCCTACTTCTCATTGCAAGGCATAACATAAAAACCCACCCCACACTGCCTACACCTGTATTTTTGTCTGACGACAGCGCCTCCCGAGTGGAGTGAATCAGCATGGCTCCGTCTATTGTCATTCTCGTTACGACTCCCCACACTGCTGCTACGTTGCCCCACAGCTGTCCTATGGACACTTCGAGCTCCATACCAACATACCCATTAGTATTGGACAATGGCTCCATCACGTTACCGTGCTCGCAATTATGGAGAGGCACACGGAAGACGGAGCAAAATGGCTAGCACGATAAAAAAGGCAGAGAACTTTGTTCTCCACACAACTAACACGTCTGATGAGAGTCTGCTAACTTCCCTATGAACACCTCCCGTGAAATACAGTTCCCAACACTGACATTGGGCAAAAGATCCACGTTTGTGCTTGGTGTAGGACTTATCTTTACGTTGTCCAGCTGCAGCATTGCTTGCAGAGACGCGTGTGAATAAACGAATCCCCGTCAGCCAGATAGGCAGATATTTCACTTCAGAATCACTGTCAGTGAACAGAAGACCCAACACTTCATTCCTGGTAAACTTTTTTGATGTGTTTAGACAATAATCTAATGCTATTACTCGTTTCCGTTCACAATACCGCTCTGGCACAATGGCTCACAGCAAACTAGCTCAGCTGATATTTTGCACTGATTTAAAGGGATAATCCGGAGTGAAATGCACTTTATATAAATTTTTCGGACTATTGGGGGTACATACGTTGAGTTAACACCAAAATCATGTCATTCGGATGTATATTGAGAAAGTTCGAGCTCACCGTTTTTAGCCAAAACTCGTTAGCCTGGAAGTGACCGGGGCGTGTCCTTTCGCCGCTACAAAACGCTATTTTTATACCTCTTCTACTGTTCCAAACAACACTACACTTACGTGGTAGTGAGTAGAGGGTCCCTAAAGCCAAACCGAAGTATCCCCACGTCTTTATGTGGTCGGATAGAGAGTCCAGAATGAATTTAATCGAGTCCGTACCTTTCCGGAAATGTTAGTAAAGTGTTGTTAAAACGTTGCTAGCAGCAGCAGCGACATTTCCGGAAAGGTACTGACTCGATTAAATTCATTCTGGACTCTCTATCCGAAGCTATCTCTATTCAAAGCATTCCCATTGAAATGAATGGGGGTGGGACTTGTTCTCTTTCTCCAGTTCTTATAATACCTCCATGGTTTTATCCAGTACCGCATCTTGTCAAGTTAACTCGACGGTGGCGCTTAGAGGGTTACGTTTAATTCCGAATAATCATTTTCATTCGGATTAAGTGTTTACATGATCTTTTTAAAGCGGAATTAAGTTTTATTCAGAATTAAGTTTGTTTTATTCGGAATTAAAGCTCTCATGTAAATGCAGCAAGTGTCTGCTATGGCCTGCAGATGTGCGGTTGTAAACTTGTTCTTCTTTTCCATCTAGGCCAAGATTGTGGGGAGGTCAGAGACCACAGCATTTCCACACCCTGAGCCTGAACACACAACAAAGCTAGCAGATGAGTGTGTGCTTCGAACAGGCCAACTCCCTCACCCCTGCCCACGCCACAGAGGAGGCCTCCTCACCCCAGACCTAGACTCAGTCCCAGTCTCGCTCGCAAAAGTCACCGCCGTCGCCATGGACATGCCGGTGGAGTGTGGCTGATGCTAGACCTTAATGCACATACTCACACACATATGGCACTTTTGTGTTCTCAACACCATCTATGCCAGTTGTTTGCTACAGCGGCACATTTGATAACACCGTCTATGCCAGTTGATTGCTACAGCGGCACATTTGATAACACCGTCTTATGCCAGTTGTTTGCTACAGCGGCACATTTGATAACACCAGCTTTGCCAGTTGTTTGCTACAGCGGCACATTTGATAACACCAGCTTTGCCAGTTGTTTGCTACAGCGGCACATTTGATAACACCGTCTTATGCCAGTTGTTTGCTACAGCGGCACATTTGATAACACCGTCTATGCCAGTTGTTTGCTACAGCGGCACATTTGATAACACCGTCTATGCCAGTTGTTTGCTACAGCGGCACATTTGATAACACCAGCTTTGCCAGTTGTTTGCTACAGCGGCACATTTGATAACACCGTCTTATGCCAGTTGTTTGCTACAGCGGCACATTTGATAACACCAGCTTTGCCAGTTGTTTGCTACAGCGGCACATTTGATAACACCAGCTTTGCCAGTTGTTTGCTACAGCGGCACATTTGATAACACCAGCTTTGCCAGTTGTTTGCTACAGCGGCACATTTGATAACACCAGCTTTGCCAGTTGTTTGCTACAGCGGCACATTTGATAACACCAGCTTTGCCAGTTGTTTGCTACAGCGGCACATTTGATAACACCAGCTTTGCCAGTTGTTTGCTACAGCGGCACATTTGATAACACCGTCTATGCCAGTTGTTTGCTACAGCGGCACATTTGATAACACCAGCTTTGCCAGTTGTTTGCTACAGCGGCACATTTGATAACACCAGCTTTGCCAGTTGTTTGCTACAGCGGCACATTTGATAACACCAGCTTTGCCAGTTGTTTGCTACAGCGGCACATTTGATAACACCAGCTTTGCCAGTTGTTTGCTACAGCGGCACATTTGATAACACCAGCTTTGCCAGTTGTTTGCTACAGCGGCACATTTGATAACACCGTCTATGCCAGTTGTTTGCTACAGCGGCACATTTGATAACACCGTCTTATGCCAGTTGTTTGCTACAGCGGCACATTTGATAACACCGTCTTATGCCAGTTGTTTGCTACAGCGGCACATTTGATAACACCAGCTTTGCCAGTTGTTTGCTACAGCGGCACATTTGATAACACCAGCTTTGCCAGTTGTTTGCTACAGCGGCACATTTGATAACACCAGCTTTGCCAGTTGTTTGCTACAGCGGCACATTTGATAACACCAGCTTTGCCAGTTGTTTGCTACAGCGGCACATTTGATAACACCAGCTTTGCCAGTTGTTTGCTACAGCGGCACATTTGATAACACCGTCTTATGCCAGTTGTTTGCTACAGCGGCACATTTGATAACACCGTCTTATGCCAGTTGTTTGCTACAGCGGCACATTTGATAACACCGTCTTATGCCAGTTGTTTGCTACAGCGGCACATTTGATAACACCGTCTTATGCCAGTTGTTTGCTACAGCGGCACATTTGATAACACCGTCTTTGCCAGTTGTTTGCTACAGCGGCACATTTGATAACACCAGCTTTGCCAGTTGTTTGCTACAGCGGCACATTTGATAACACCAGCTTTGCCAGTTGTTTGCTACAGCGGCACATTTGATAACACCAGCTTTGCCAGTTGTTTGCTACAGCGGCACATTTGATAACACCGTCTATGCCAGTTGTTTGCTACAGCGGCACATTTGATAACACCAGCTTTGCCAGTTGTTTGCTACAGCGGCACATTTGATAACACCAGCTTTGCCAGTTGTTTGCTACAGCGGCACATTTGATAACACCAGCTTTGCCAGTTGTTTGCTACAGCGGCACATTTGATAACACCAGCTTTGCCAGTTGTTTGCTACAGCGGCACATTTGATAACACCAGCTTTGCCAGTTGTTTGCTACAGCGGCACATTTGATAACACCGTCTTATGCCAGTTGTTTGCTACAGCGGCACATTTGATAACACCGTCTTATGCCAGTTGTTTGCTACAGCGGCACATTTGATAACACCGTCTTATGCCAGTTGTTTGCTACAGCGGCACATTTGATAACACCAGCTTTGCCAGTTGTTTGCTACAGCGGCACATTTGATAACACCAGCTTTGCCAGTTGTTTGCTACAGCGGCACATTTGATAACACCAGCTTTGCCAGTTGTTTGCTACAGCGGCACATTTGATAACACCAGCTTTGCCAGTTGTTTGCTACAGCGGCACATTTGATAACACCGTCTATGCCAGTTGTTTGCTACAGCGGCACATTTGATAACACCGTCTTATGCCAGTTGTTTGCTACAGCGGCACATTTGATAACACCGTCTTATGCCAGTTGTTTGCTACAGCGGCACATTTGATAACACCGTCTTATGCCAGTTGTTTGCTACAGCGGCACATTTGATAACACCAGCTTTGCCAGTTGTTTGCTACAGCGGCACA
>NC_085014.1:1286930-1289430 GCF_963854185.1 Sardina pilchardus
TCTCCTCCCAACTTTTGAGCTAGCCGGTAGGCTAGGCTACTGCACAAACGGAGTTTGTCCGTCCCAATTATTAAGCGCACTTCCAGCCAATGACTCAGTGCTTGCGAGCTGTCTATCATCCAATCTTCTCCCATGATATGATACGACTGCCAGATTTCATCGCTGGAAAACGACTCCATTAGGCCTCGTCTTCGTCAACCTTCATTTCCGCATCAGGAGTCTCCACCGTACCTGAACTGCGTCACCTCCAGCACCCGTCTCAGCGTGATTACGTCATCACAGAGTTCGCTCCTGGCGATATCTCATGGCTTTGGCTGTACCTAACCACGGGCTTGTCCTTCTTCCACCGTCTGCTGCCATCCTACAGCTGCCATAACATGTTCATTAAATCGTAAACATGGCTTACAGTAGCCTATCAATCACACTGCCGCTTGCAGCCCGCTGCCCTCTTTTCTGGCAAATGCAATGCTACAATAGTGCCCTATATGTGGATTAAGCTGCCATCTCGTGGCGAAAAGTTGTATTTACGCAGCTGTGCAATCACTGAAGCGCTATGAAGTGGCCACTTCTAAATGGAACCCACTGTAATCCCTTGTCAGACCGGCCATAACATAACCTTGCCAATTCAATTATTTCTTGGATTAAATTCTACTTTATTCTTAAATACTTATTGACCAATGTCTAACACTGACATGTTAATTATTTGTCTACAAGAAATAGGTGAGCGAGGAGTTCATTGGGAGCAATTGGGTCAAAAAGTCTTAAAAAGGAAGGAAACCCGGCGTTCACCTTAGGCTACTCGGTTCACAAATGCAAAGCTTGTGTACCTGACATGCTTGATGTTGATTTGCAACTGTCTCGTTGTTTGAAAAGAATATCAGACTGCACCATAGTCTACCAGACGGAGCGGCACTTTCAAGACGGCCTATCTATTCCAGACGGCGGCACAAAGCGCATCATCGATTGAAACGCGGGCAGAGAGCTACATGCACAAAGTCAGCTGGGCTATTGCGTTCCATAACGTGAGCACCTGCGGACCAACGATTGGCTGTCTGTAAATATTGTTAAATATATTTGTTCCATTGCCTCCGACCCTGGTTGGGTCGCCGGATCCACCCCTCTGCGTTCCGGCATCTCCCACTTACATTAAGCGCTGCATAACTCATCAGCTGAGGAGCCAGATCTTCAAACCGCTGTTTCATGGATCATTGACTGGTCCGTTCTAGGTTTCTTTGCTGGTCCGTTGCATTTGCTTGCAGCGTCATTGTAAAAACCTATTGTATGCGTCAAATGAGCCTAAATAGTGGATGCCTCGTCATTGAAAAAATAAATTAATTAATTAATAACAAATTTAACAAAAAAAAAAAAAAAAAAAAAAAAAAATTCTCTTCTGTCCAGAAGCAGCCCATTCAAGCCTGGGATGCCCCTCCTTCAGCCCAACCATTCTAGCTGGATGATCCACTGCATGTGATTTGCGTGCTGCTGCGCAGTAGATGTGTGGAGTGCTTACTGCTTGAATCTCGGAAATGCAGCCTCCTTCCATCAAACGTAACGTCGCTGGAATCCAATTCCATCTATGTTGCCTGGATCCATCCGCTACCAGTTCTGGAAACCCATCCACACGTCTCTTGCTGAACAGCCTAAAAAGGAATCACCTCAAGGAGCCGCTGTTTGTCACTCAGGAGGGAAAATTAATGAATGAATGCATGCATACTCCTTGCCCCTGCTCTGCTTCCTGACCCACATGCTGCTCCCCTGCTTTTAGGCTATTAATTCCATCCTCTTGTATTGACTGGTACAAGAGGCTTGCCAGGTATGGTCTGTTTGGGGGGAATAGTTTAGCTCGCCTAGTTAAACTGTGAGCGCCCCCTAATGCTGCTGCTGAACACAGCCATACCACCAAATTTCATTTGTAATATATTCATGTGTCCTCAAGGATTCTAGCATAGAGCTATTGTCCCTTCTTGCTCCTTGACCTATGTGCTCTGCTTCCTGACCATGTGCTGTGGTCCCTGCTCTGCTTCCTGACCATGTGCTGTGGTCCCTGCTCTGCTTCCTGACCATGTGCTGTGGTCCCTGCTCTGCTACCTGTGCTGTGGTCCCTGCTCTGCTTCCTGACCATGTGCTGTGGTCCCCTGTGCTTAAAGGCTACATAATTCCATCCTCTTGTATTGGTCACAAGAGGATTACCAGGTATGGTCTGTTTGGGGGGAATAGTTTAGCTCACTCAGTCTTAAACTGTGTGAGCGCCCCCTAATACTGCTGCTTTCCCCAGACTCTCTGCTCTTTCATGGTGCTCATGAAAGGTCTGGGTACTCCTCTGAACAGAGCCATACCGCCAAATTTAATTCGTAATATATTCATTTAAATTGCCTAAGATATTTATAGTCTGTGTTGTTCTTGACGTATGGACCTGACAGAAATGGTGTAAATCCCCCCAGGAAGAGGTGCTTGCACTCTTCAGCCTAAAGGCCACACACACGCACGCACACTCATACAC
>NC_085014.1:1294430-1304430 GCF_963854185.1 Sardina pilchardus
CTCATCTGTGAGGTAGGCCTAAACCATTACCAGTCATCAGCCATCTTTGTGCCTGGCCCTCATCACACCCCATCCCTATGACTGCCCTTCCATCGCCTGCTGTTGTCCCCTGCCCAGATTCCTGGCCCACGCGTTCTAGCAACCCGTTAAGTAAAAGCACTTATTACTAATGGACGATTTATTCCCTACACTGGACTATTTGCACCTTCTGATACTACAAATGACTTAACTCTACTGTAACTGACTCTAGGCAGATGGGTTGGGCCCATGAGTCGTGGATCTGTCTGAGGTTTCTTCCTATATATATCTCCAATTCTAGGGAGTTTTTCCTTGCCCGTTACTCATGGGCTCTCTTTGAATGTTTAACACTCTGTAAAGCGCCATGAGACGTGTGTAATGTTTTGCCGCTTAATAAGTGAAATTAAATTGAAATTGAAATTGGTTTAAGCCCATCTCCTCCTCACCTAGATGAAGTGCCCTTGATGAAGACAACTACCTCCTGATGAGCAGGTTGGTCCTCCAATCATGGGACCACCAAGCTCTTCCCATTGTCAGTGCGTCAGTTCAAGAAGAAACCTGAAGGTAAGAAACCTAGTTATGTAAGACCCCATTTGTCTAAGATAAAGTTTGATTGATTTTGAATGTGTGAATGTGATTTTGACACAAATGTGTCACTTTCAGGAAACAGTAGCCTTTTAGGTCAAAATATGTCATTGTTTTGCGTAGGATTGTATCTCCATTTGGAAGCTTATCATAAAAATGAATGTTGCTTTAATACTGTCTCTGTTCTTTCTTCCTTATGTGATTCAGATGCTGGGGACAAGGTTTGAGTCCTAAAGGTGTCCCCAACGTTTTAAAGGTGTTCTTAGAACACTGAACAGTTGCAAGTTCACCATCCTTCATCCCACTTCTCGTTCCGTGAACCTCTGGAGTTGTGACTTTTTCTTAACTGTTCTGTGGTGTTGAGCAACTACAATTCCTGTTAATCCTATATTATAATTTATTTAAAGTGAATAAATAGCTAAAGTAAATCGAAGTGCATCTTTCATTTCAATGAATGTTCAAAATATTATGAATCTTTATTAAGAAAAAATACACATTTGGTTGGCCTATTCATGAGCATACTGTACATCAGCAATTCCACATGTTCTGGGGAATAGGGCACTATTCATATACCATGTATGTGCTATCAATGGGTAAACCACTTTGTGCACAGCATGTTGAAACAGGAAGTGGCTATCCAAACTGTTCCCACAACGTTGGGAGCATGGAGCTGTCCGAAATCTATTGGTTAATGCTGTAGCTCTCAGAGCTCCCTTCACTGGAACTAAGGGGCCGAGCCCAGCTTGGGGATGACCACTTCCTGCTCCAACATGACTGTGCACCAGTGCACAAAGCAAGGTCCATAAAGACATGGATGACAGAGTTTTGTGTGGATGCAGAGGGCTGACCTCAACCCAACAGAACACCTTTGGGATGATTTAAAGTGGGAGATGAGAGACAGTCTCCTCGCCCAACATCAGTGTGTGACCTCACAAAATGCACTTCTGGAAGAATGGTCGGAAATTCCCATGAACACACTCCTAAACCTTGTAGAAAGCCTTCCCAGAAGAGGGGAAGCTGTTACAGCTGCAAAGAGTGGATCAATGTCATATTAAACCCTGTGGATGCCACTTACTGTAAGTTCATATGTGAGTTAAGGCAGGTGACCCAATACTTTTGGCAATATAGTGTATGTGTGTGGTATGTGGGTATGGTGTGTTTTTGTATGTGTGTGTGTGTGTGTGTGTTTGTGTATGAACTTCTAAACTGTGTTTTGAGACAGCTGATTGGAGGAACTAGTCCTCACACAAGCACACACGCACACACATACACACACACACACACACACACACACACACACTTCTCAGACACACAAAACACACCCTCTCTCTCTCGCTCACACACACACACATGCCTGAACATGCATACGCCCAGAGGTATCCACCTCGAGCACAAACACACTTACACAAGCATCATATAAAACTGGGTGATATATGTATGTGTGTGTTTGTTTGTGTGAGAGAGAGAAAGTAGAAAGCCTTAAGTGTGTTACATGTGTTATATGTGAAAGACATAGAGTGAGACAGAGAGAGAGTGTGTGTGAGAGAGAAAATTGATCTCTTATTTCTTTCCATTGGATCAATTCTTTCCTAAATTCAGAGAAATGCACCCAGACCATCAAAACACAAGTTTGAGCCCTTTTCAGACAGGTTTTGCGCACATTTTGCGATAATTGCTTATCGCATCTCTGACAGTAGCGGACATTCAGACATGAAGCATATATGCGCAATGTATACGGCCATCTGTTGTTCACATCTATGTAGAATTTCCGTAAATTGGGCTTTAGTTCGCTGGGCAGATAATGACGCCTAATAAATGTGGCCGCACTGACAGCTGTGCATGCGAGTGTAGTTTTCCCAGCGGAAGTAGCCTTGCTGCATTACTGTAGGTTACGAAGGTAACACTGGATCTGTGAGACCGAGGATGACCGTCACCATCCCTTTTTAGACCGTAGTGACGGTCAGAGTGAGGTCAAAACAGATCTGCAGCGTGTTAGAGAGATGTAGGCTAACTGTTCAGTGATAGCGGGCACTTTAAATACACGTAATACTTCCCTTGATCATCACTGACAAGTGCAGATTTTTTCCGCGATTGCTGTTCACATAGCAGCTGTGGCGGCAACATTACGGAAACATGACTAGGTCGGCAGCAGGAAAAGTTCCGATAGTAGATATGCGGACATATGCATTCAGACAGCACAACGGAAAAAAAACTACTGTAAAATGTCCGTGAACATTGCGTAAATACACGTCTGTCTGAAAGGGGCTTGAGTTTGAGAATGTTATTAGGAGAGGAACAAAAGAGCGCAACAAGATAGGCCTACTTAGATGCTTGCCACAGAAAAGGGAGTCACTTCCTCAGTGAAGCACACAAAAATCAAACACATACACACACACACACACACACACACACACACACACACACACACACACACACACACACACACACACACACACACACACACACACGCACACATATACCCACACACACGTTTACCTGCACTCCCATCCACACCGCCACACACACACACTGCCGTTGCAGAAATGTATGACACTTGATGCTTTTTTCCCTTTTTTTTCACATACCACTACTTATATGTACTATAAGAAATGCTTTGGCAATACAACTTGTATTTTTTTGTCATGCCAATAAAGCTCAATTGAATTGAGAGAGAGTGAGTGACCTATCAAGACACACATGTGCACGCACACGTACACAGACACACACACACACACACACACACACACACCACACACACACATGTATTTTATTAATTGTATGAATTGTACTAATGTTATTGTACTATGCTCTGTTCTGACTGCTTTGGCAATATTAGTAGCCTACCCCTTGTCATGCCAATAAAGCACTTTGAATCTGAATCTGAGAGAGAGAGAGCGGGAGAGAGAGAGCGGGAGAGAGAGAGAGAGAGAGAGAGAGAGAGAAAGGTGGGGTGGGGATGAGTAACCTGCTCCGCTAAGCCTTCTGACTACAGACGAAAGGTGAGAGGTTCACACAGCTGTGTTTGTGTGTGTTTCAGATAGCTTAGGAGAAAGATATGAAAGATGTCATGATCCATGTTACAAACAGTACTCTCTCTCTCCATCTCTCTCTCTCTCTCTCTCTCTCTCTCTCTCTCTCTCTCTCACACACACACACACACACACACACACACACACACACACACTTTCTGTCACATCCCTTCCCATGTATTTGAAGATGGCTACACACACCAGGAGCTGAGCCACGCTGTTGTCTGTGTATTTTAAAATAGTTTTATTAAACCTCCCACCGCAGCTGCCCTGTTACAGCACACGTCCCCATCAGCTGCACACACAACTCCACATCCCCCTTCAGACCTCCGACATACAGCAGCCTCATTTCCCTTCACAAGCCCTCTTCTGCCGGCGCACTAAGTGCATTTTAAGAGCCGTTGTCTCCGGTGGCTGACACAGTGTCGTTAAATAGCGCACGCACTCGTGAGTTTTACTCTTTGTGGAAACCTCAGCATGCGCTGATGACGGTAATATACTGATGAAGTCCCGGGGCTCGCGGGTGAGTGTCCATATCACACGAGCGACTCGCACACGGGCGGGTTGTCCGAATCCTGGCTGTGTAGCGAGCTCAGACCGGTGTCCGAATCGTCGTCAATTATGTCGACCGTCTTTGAAAGTCCTCTCGCCTGCTCCACCCACGCGCTCTCTGCCTTCACGGAGCACACCGAGTCTGCCACATTTACCGACGGCTCGGGCACTTTCACCTGCACGGATAGTTTGTCCTCGGCGCATAAGTCCAGCGTGCCGACTCTGTCCGTTAAATCCTTCAGCTCGCTCTCCTTTGCCGCCCACAGCTCCCGCGTGAGGTCCAAGTCGGCCTTAATCGCCTCTAAATCCGTGTTCAACCGGAGCCCGATGTACAAGCTCGTGTCCAGCTGCGTTCTGATCCTCTCCGCCTCCAAAGGCAGCGCGCTGTCTGCCGTGCCCTTCTCCGTGCCCAGCGCGAGCTCAGACTCTCCCGGTGGATGATCCTCCTGGTCCGTGCACGAGAGCTCCTCTCTCCTGCGCTCCATCCAGCGCCGGTTCAGCTCGTCCGTGATCTCCGCCGTGAAGCTGTCCAGGAGCAGCTCGTGCTGCGACAGCTCCTCTTGTAGCCTCAGCACCTCCTCGCACCTCCGCGAGTACTCCTCCAGCCTCGTGCGCACCTCCGGGGACCGCTGCTCCTCCTCCGCGGCGTTCGCGTGCGTCTCCAGACTCTGCTCGAACAGATAGGTGTCCTGCACGTAGTTAGTCCCGAGCGTTCTGACCCGGTCCAAGTGGACTTTGGCCTCGCGCTGCTCGATCTCCCGGTCCAGCTCGTGGATGCGCTGGATCTGCTGGCGGATGGTGTGGTCCTGCGAGACGATCAGGTGCACGAGCGTCTCCATCTTCTCCGCGGTGACGGGCTTGTCCTTGCTTAACACCCGCGTGCGCTTCTTGTTGTTGATCTTCTCGAGCTTGCGGAACGCTTTGCGCACAATCCGCCGCTGCTTCTCCTGCGACAGTGCCATGGTAACGGACGCGGTGCTCCGGTACACGCACGAGTTCTCCTTGCTGGCCACCACACGAGCCTCCGCGCTGCGCGGGCCGTTATTGGGCAGAGACGCGTCCTGCTTCACGAGCACGAACCGCACGTTCTCCTGCTCGTCGCCCCACGCGCTCCAGAGGCGCAGGATCTTGGTCTTGTTCGGGAGCACGCGCTCGAACCCCCGCCACTTCTCCACTATGCAGTAGCACGCGGGAGAACCCGCCAGCACGCTCTGCTCTTCCAGGAGAACGCGCGTCACGTCGACGCAGGTGGTCCGCTTGGATAAGCCCGAGACCAGCTTCTCCTCACGGCAAACCCACACCGAGATCTTACCGTCTTCCGTCTCCATCACAGCGTGCGCTCAACGCGCAGTTCCTCACTCACTGCGACAACACAAGCGCGACTGAAAATAATACAAGTTTAAAGTTCTCTGAAGTATCAGAACGTCCGGGACGAATTAAAGTATTTGCGAATCATTTTCGCTCGAGTTGTTACTGACCCAACGTGCGTCTAGCACCTCACGCGCTCCTCGGGATAGTCAGTTCTCACCGGGCTGCTCCGCGCGACCGCTCACAGAGCGTGTCTGAGGCAACGATACTCGTCCCGCAAGCTACTCTGGTGTCACGTGACGGCCCGAGCCCAGTCGAGAGGCTCCCTCGAACACGCCCACTTCAGTCCCGAGCCAAGGCGTCTGTGGGCAGGCCAGTCTCGCGGCCTCACGTGCTTTAACCCACAGCTTGAGACTTGTTGCAGCACAGTGAAGTGATATCCAATATGCCAAATAAATAACGGATGGGCTGTAGTAGTATTTGTAGGGCACAGGAGAGACAGTGACATCCAGCATTCTCACCAACTGTGTCACGCTTTGGTACGGTAACAGCTCTGCCTACGACCAAAAACACACATGCACACACACTTGCACTTGTTCTGGCTACTGTTAGCACACTGCCCATAGCTGCACATATCTGCCTCTATGGCTCTTACGGAATGTTTATTGTTTTCTTTTACAATGTTACTGCTACACTGCACATATCTCTACATGTTGTTCATACATTGTTCATATTGCATATATAGCCATATTTATTCTGCTCTTTTATGGTCTGTGTGTGTGTGTGTGTGTGTGTGCGTGCAAAAGAACCGCACTCACTCGTTCATTATCATACTATTCTTTATTGTAGCACCATGCCTAAAAAACAGACGCGTTTCGGCGTCAAGCACACAGGACATTTTTAACTCGCACCCAAAGAAGCAAGGAGATATCTTGGAGTTTGAGCGCGCCTCTCTCTGCAAACTTGTGTGTGTGTGTGTGTGTGGTCATTAAACACAGTTACATGGTAGAGGTGTGTGTGTGTGTGTGTGTGTGTGTGTGGTGTCATTAAACACAGTTACATGGTAGAGGTGTGTGTGTGTGTGTGTGTGTGTGTGTGTGTGTGTGTGTGGTCATTAAACACAGTTACATGGTAGAGGTGTGTGTGTGTGTGTGTGTGTGTGTGGTGATGAATCTTCTCCTCGTCTTCTCCATGGCTCGGGTCAGCGGGCTGCTGGTCATCTGGACTGGCTGTGTGGAGGTCCTGTGTGTGTGTGTGTGTGTGTGTGTGTGAGTGACTCATCGAGACTCTCCTGCCTTCACTACAGCAAACAAGTAATCCCCCCCCAACACACACACACACACACACACACACACACACACACAGGACCTCCACACAGCCAGTCCAGATGACCAGCAGCCCGCTGACCCGAGCCATGGAGAAGACGAGGAGAAGATTCATCACCACACACCCACACACCCACACACCCACACACACACACACACTCTCTGTCTCTGAGGTCGGGTTCAGAGCAGCAGCTCCACCTTCTGTTTCAAAATCCGGGTTAAACCCTCGAGCCACACACTGGGACACACACATCTGCCTCAAATACCCCTCCTGATCCTGAGAGAGAGGGATGGTGACAGAGGAGAGAGATCAAGTGAGTGACTGAAACAGAGAGTGACAGAAAGAGAGAGAGAGAGAGAGAGAGAGAGAGAGAGAGAGAGAGAGAGAGAGAGAGAGAGAGAGAGAGAGAGACACTGCTTGCACTGCAGTCTGTGTGCTGCATAAACAGACATGGGCTTAACAGAATGCACTAAACACACTGATCTCTTCATTCAGGAGATGGAGTTTGGTGTTCCCTGACGTAACAGAATGCACTAAACACACTGAACTCTTCATTCTGGAGATTGCGTTTGGTCTTCCCCGACTTCCTACCCTACAGCAACGGGGCAGAATGACCAACTCTCTCAGAGAACACGCTCAGCTCTGCTCACCCACCTGTGATGCCCTCATCTGAGGGACGTCCATTCAGACCACATATGACTATTGTAGTCCAGTCCAGTCAGACCACACATGACTATTGTAGTCCAGTCCACTCAGACCACATATGACTATTGTAGTCCAGTCAGACCACATATGACTATTGTAGTCCAGTCAGACCACATATGACTATTGTAGTCCAGTCCAGTCAGGCCACACATGACTATTGTAGTCCAGTCCACTCAGACCACATATGACTATTGTAGTCCAGTCAGGTCACACATGACTATTGTAGTCCAGTCAGACCACATATGACTATTGTAGTCCAGTCAGACCACATATGACTATTGTAGTCCAGTCCAGTCAGGCCACACATGACTATTGTAGTCCAGTCCACTCAGACCACATATGACTATTGTAGTCCACTCAAGCCACATATGACTATTGTAGTCCAGTCAGACCACACATGACTATTGTAGTCCAGTCCAGTCAGGCCACACATGACTATTGTAGTCCAGTCAGACCACACATGACTATTGTAGTCCAGTCAGGTCACACATGACTATTGTAGTCCAGTCCACTCAGACCACATATGACTATTGTAGTCCACTCAAGCCACATATGACTATTGTAGTCCAGTCAGACCACATATGACTATTGTAGTCCAGTCCAGTCAGGCCACACATGACTATTGTCATCAGTGGGGCGTTCAGCTGCTCCCTCTGGTGGTCAGGAGTGAGACTGCATGATTGACCTCCATTCTGCCCTATTGTGTTAGAGCTTTCCTATTTTTGACCATGGTACACACACACACACACACAGACAATAAACACAACACACCGTTCTCTTAACATTTGTTTTATTCAATATTGTATACATACAAAGTATCTAGAAAGCTACAAAATATCTAGCACTGTATCAAGAAGGCATCAGAATGTTCCACAGCGGGCCGGACCATATGCAGTAAAGAACACGTACACACACACACACACACATGCAGTAAAGAACACGTACACACACACACACACACACACACACGCGGTAAAGAACACGTACACGCCGCAGCACGCCTAACCCTGGCCCCGCCCCCTTAGTCTCACCCCTCCCACCCGCCCGTCACCTCACACTGCTGTACCGAGCAGAGGCCAGGGGGTCGTCTCACACACACACACACACACACACACACACACACACACACACACACACACACAGAGTCGTCCCCGATCACACCAGACTGGAGAGGGATCTGCTGTAACCAAACTGGATCATGCTGATCAGCCCCTCCGAGTCTGGGGTGTACACAGACGACTGAATCTAAAAACACACACAGACAGACACACACACACACACACACACTGACGACTGCGTCTAAATTACAGGAAGTCCACTTAAAGCCAACATGGTGAAAGGTACCAGTACCTACACAAACACAAACATAGAGGAGCCATTAGCTCACACACACACGCACACACACATAAACATAGAGGAGCCACTGGCTCGCACACACACACACTTTCTCACTGGGGTTATAGTGTTATAAATGATCTGAGTGTGTGTCGTAGAGGTCACACACTGGTTCGCAGTGTAATATAATGTTTTAGTGTTACAGATGATTTGATTGGACATCACGCGCACACACGCACGCACACACATATATGTTCAGCATGATATCATTTTGTAGTGTTTAGATGATCCGACTGGCAACAGAGCTTTCTCTCACACACACACACACACACACACAGGTCCTCAGTAAAGTCACGTTTTAGTGTTTCAGATGCTGGGATGAGGACTGATAACATTGTAAGTTCTGTACCGCCGACTGAACCAATCACACTGGGCCTGGTGCCAACTGAACCAATCACACTGGGCCTGGTGGCAACTGAACCAATCACACTGACCAATCCCAGTGGGCCTGGTGCCACCGCTGCGTCTGCTTAACTCTAACTGGTCTCCGTTCCCCTGGAGACAGCGTCTGATCGGCAACATTGACTAGATATTAGTACACACACACCAACATTTTCTCGAGAGTCCTGCGTAGGACATCCTCACAGCAACTATCCCATAAATGTACATTAATGTGCACAAAATCACAAACAAACTGGGTTTCACACACACACACACACAAAAGTGTGCTTTCACGCAGCAGTGCTACGTTTTTGCCGTGGGAGTGTATGAGAGTCAGATCTCAGTCTGGCCTGATGTCTGGTGTGTGTTTTAGAGTTCTGCTGGAATCTTTGGAGAGCTGTGAGATTCTGACAAGTCGTGTGTGTGTGTCTTTAGGAATATCCATAAGGCTATGTGGAGTTGTAAAAGTGTGTGTGTGTGTGTATTTTTAGGAATATCCATAAGGCTATGTGGAGTTGTAAAAGTGTGTGTGTGTGTGTGTGTGTGTATTTTTAGGAATATCCATAAGGCTATGTGGAGTTGTAAAAGTGTGTGTGTGTGTGTGTGTGTGTATTTTTAGGAATATCCATAAGGCTATGTGGAGTTGTAAAAGTGTGTGTGTGTGTGTGTGTGTATCTTTAGGAATATCCATAAGGCTATGT
>NC_085014.1:1316930-1324430 GCF_963854185.1 Sardina pilchardus
GAGAAGAGGAGAGAAGAGAAGAGGAGTGGAGGAGAGGAGGAGGAGAGGAGAGAAGAGGAGAGGAGAGGAGAGGAGAGGAGAGGAAGAGAGGAGGAGAGAAGAGAAGAGGAGTGGAGGAGAGGAGGAGGAGAGGAGAGAAGAGGAGAGGAGAGGAGAGGAGAGGAGAGGAAGAGAGGAGGAGAGAAGAGGAGAGAAGAGAAGAGGAGTGGAGGAGAGGAGGAGGAGAGGAGAGAAGAGAAGAGGAGAGGAGGAGGAGAGAAGAGGAGAGAAGAGAAGAGAAGAGAAGAGGAGTGGAGGAGAGGAGGAGGAGAGAAGAGAAGAGAAGAGAAGAGAAGAGAAGAGAAGAGAAGAGGAGTGGAGGAGAGGAGGAGGAGAGAAGAGAAGAGAAGAGGAGTGGAGGAGAGGAGGAGGAGAGAAGAGAAGAGGAGTGGAGGAGAGGAGGAGGAGAGAAGAGAAGAGGAGTGGAGGAGAGGAGGAGGAGAGAAGAGGCTAAAGTTGTAAGCAGTGCTGGCTGCAGCCATTCAGCAGAGGCCACTCAGGTGATGGAGCCATACTCACCATACTGGTCACCTAAACACAAACAAAAACAAACACACACACCCATAAACAAACATGGCAGCAGCAGCACTGCATCCTGGGTAGCCACAGGGGCTCACGGCCCATGTGCAATATACACAGCTACCCAGCATGCACTGGTGTGAGACTTCTGCTGCATGATCCCACACTGGCCACTTCTAGTGAACGCACGCACGCACACACGCACGCACGCACGCACGCACTTAGAGGGGGGGTCCCTGCACGGTAGAACAGCTCAGAGAACCATTTGAATGCAGCATTCTAAGCAAGATTGTGCCACCCCTAGCCATAGGCTGGGATTTGTAGTTCTTTTGAGCTTAAGCAAGATAGGCTGGGATTTGTAGTTCTTTTGAGCTTAAGCAAGATAGGCTGGGATTTGTAGTTCTTTTGAGCTTAAGCAAGATAGGCTGGGATTTGTAGTTCTTTTGAGCTTGTGCTGATTTGGAGCAGAGCAGGTGGGCAGACGGAGAGCAGGATTCTGATTGGCTGGTAGGTTGCTAAAGAAATGGACTTCCAGGTGTTATGACGACCGCCCACCATCTCTCTCTCTCTCTCTCTCTCTCTCTCTCTCACACACACACACACACACACACCACACAGGCATAATCACCCTCATTACATCAACAAAAGAGGACACACTCCAATATCTCTTCTCCCCCTCTCCCTCATCTCCCTCTATAGCGGAGCGGCTGGGACCACTGGCCTGAAATGACCACTCACACATAGTTGTTTAAACGACCACTCACACACACACACACACAGTTGTTTAAACGACCACTCACACACACAGTTGTTGAAATCAAATCTCAAATGCTTCCAACAACCTCCCCATCCACCCCCAACACAATCAAACAAATGCTTTTCCAACACACACAGATCACAGTCTACACGGCAAACACTGCTTCTCTAACGCAATCCAACCAATTGTTATCAAGCTCACATCAAGATCAAAAACTAGAGATGGTATTGTTTTCAGTACAAAGAAACCTTCCTCGCGCTCTCTCCTAAAATCATTTGACATCATTTTAGAAGAGTTTGACTTAATTTAAAATGTCTCATCCTGAAAACAAGCACATTGTTCTGCCAGTGCTTTTAGCAAATTTGTCTCGATAAGGCTCCTTAAAATAAGTTAAAGTCTTCTTGAATTAAAGAGGACATAGAATGGTTGAATCGAGTATTGCACTGTGTTCTCTGATGTTAAAATAGTATATATTCAACTTTGATTTATAAAAAATAAACTCAATTGCAATTTTACACGCCCAATTAAAACCTTATATTTAGGCTGGGTATTGAAATGGTCCTTTTGATGAAATGGCGCCCTCTTTGGCAACCCCAACTGAACTTCAATGGCTTTGCGATATTTGACATCACAAGTAGGCTTTGTTGTAATTCGCCCAGTTTTTAGTGGCCATTTCTAAATTCAAGATTTCCATATGAAGGAGGGCACACCCATGCCTCATGTTCATGGTAGCTCTTTGGTTATGCACAACATCTTCTAATTCATCAAAACCAAGACAAAAATGTTTTCCAATCTACGTACCTTTAAGTAAAAATGATCTTTTGAGAGAGCGCTAAGAAGTTTCTTCATACTAACAACAACACAAAATATATATTTTTTGTCTTAAGATAAGATTAACAATATTTTTTTTATTTTTTGTCTTAAGATGAGATGAATAACACTGGTTGGGTATGCAGTGCAGTTAGGAGATGCCATTACACACATATGATGATAGAGACATGATGAGAGGGAGAGAGGGAGAGAGGGAGGGGGAGAGGGAGTGGAGAGGGAGAGAGAGAGACATGATGAGAGGGAGAGAGAGAGAGAGAGAGAGAGGGGGAGAGGGAGAGAGAGAGAGGGAGAGGGAGTGGAGAGAGATAGAGACATGATGAGAGGGAGAGAGAGAGAGAGAGAGAGGGGGAGAGGGAGAGAGAGAGAGGGAGAGGGAGAGAGGGAGAGGGAGAGAGGGAGAGAGGGAGAGAGAGAGGGAGAGGGAGAGAGGGAGTGGAGAGTGTGCGAGTGTGTGTGTTCCCTGCAACAGCAGCAAAAGGGAGGATCATTCAGGTTAGGAGGCAGCCTACACAAACAGGACATTCATTTCAGACAGAGTGTGTGTGTGTGTGTGTGTGTGTGTTATGATGTGTGTGTTTGTAGTGGGTAAGTGTGAGTGTTATGACCTGCATGTGTTTTTGTTGAGTGTGTGTGTATGTTTGTGTGTTATGCTGTGCATGTGTTTTTGTTGAGTGTGTGTGTGTGTTATGTACGGGATAATGGACGACACGCCGTGCGGTTATTCAAAGTTAATGCACGTTCTAGACGGTGATACGGCCCGACGCGAAGCGGAGGGACGTTCCGTCTAGAAAAGTGCATTAACTTTGAATAACCGCACGGCGTGAAGTCCATTATCCCGCTTATTCCACTGTTGCCACTTCGTTGTGTTCGTTTCCGGTGCTAATTTAAATGTTTTAATCGCTAGAACTGTATTGTTTGTAGAACTACTTTTCCCAGACACATTTCAATTAATTTCTCAAACTGCGGTTACTAGTTCTAAATGGATGGTTGCTACGGTCAAAAGCCAGTCGTTAGTTCTAATCTCCCGTTGTCAAGCTGGCATATCCCAGGATTCTGATGAACGTTAACTTTGAAAGATTGCTATTTTTCTTAGCCTACTGCCACCTAACTAGCTAAATGACACCTCTGTCATATGCTAAACGTTACTATGATCTGAACGTCTGTATTTTACAGCTTCTATGTAACGTGAGAGTGCATTTAAACTTCACAACGAGTTTGGCGAATTAATATTCAAGTGTGATATGGTCAAAAACAATGGAACTACTTCATAGCCGTGCGTATATCTAAAGTTAATGCACACCCTTATAGAACGCAGGACAATGGGGAACTCAACCGAGCAGTGGAATAAGTGTGTTTCCATGTGTTAAGCTCACTGTTGTATTTTTGCTGTGGTCATTACAGCCAAGATCCTTGATTACTGACCAAGAGCGATGTGATTGGCTCGCTCCGCTTCAAGAGCAATGTGATTGGCTCGCTCCGCTTCAAGAGCAATGTGATTGGCTCGCTCCGCTTCAACACTGTCTGATTACAGGCTACAAAATGACTGGACCTCCGAACGTTGGGAGGGCCCGTTCATTAGAATGTTGGGAAGGCCCGTTCATTAGAACGTTGGGAGGGCCCGTTCATTAGAATGTTGGGAAGGCCCGTTCATTAGAATGTTGGGAAGGCCCGTTCATTAGAACGTTGGGAGGGCCCGTTCATTAGAACGTTGGGAAGGCCCGTTCATTAGAACGTTGGGAAGGCCCGTTCATTAGAATGTTGGGAAGGCCCGTTCATTAGAACGTTGGGAGGGCCCGTTCATTAGAATGTTGGGAAGGCCCGTTCATTAGAATGTTGGGAAGGCCCGTTCATTAGAATGTTGGGAGGGCCCGTTCATTAGAATGTTGGGAGGGCCCGTTCATCAGAATGGACCTGGCAGCGGAACTTGTGCCCCTCTGCAGTGTTCTGAAGAGAGGTGTGCTAGCAGTGTGCTAGGCTAATGACGGGGCTACTTTCAGAATAGTTATGAGAAGCATCGTTTAGTTCTGACCCGTAAAACATGTCTAGCCTTTCACTGTTTTCATCTACCAGCCACTTTGGCTAGTAGGCCAAAAAGGCATTTCGATCTGCTGTGTGTATGTGTGTGTTAAGATATGTTTGTGTGTGTTCAAAGCCTTTCTAACTGCTGTGTGTGTGTGTGTGTGTGTGTGTTAGACGTGTGTGTGTGTGCGTGTTCAAAGCCTTTCTAACTGCTGTGTGTGTGTGTGTGTGTTAGACGTGTGTGTGTGCGGGTTCCAAGCCTTTCTAACTGCTGTTCTCACGCCAGCTCTCAGCCAGTCACCAACAGCCAACATGCAGCACCTTCCTAATACACACACACACACACACACACACACACACACACACACACACACACACACACACACACACACACACACACACACACACACACACACACACACACACACACACACACACACACACACACACACACACACACACACACTCTCTAAAGAGGTAGACAGCTAAGGACAGGAGGGTTGGGGAGGGTTGGGGGGGGGGTTAGATTGGTTAAGGGGGTCGGAGGTATGAGATGAGTGAGAGGTAGGAAAGGCATGCAGGAGGCCATCATGACCACTAGGGGGGGCAGCACCCTCAGCACCCGCAGCAGGAAAGCGCATACCTTGAGCTTGGTGTGAAACTCGCGGGATTTCCGCCGGGCAAGCACCTGAATGTGACTAGAGACCTGCGGACGCACACAGAGAGGAGAGGCACAGCCTGTAACCATGGAGACGCCAGAGATGGGCGGGGCGGGGGCGGGGCTACCTACCTTGATGGCCGTCTGGATCTCCCGCACTTTCTTTCTGGCTAACACCTGGATATGACTAGACACCTCCATCCCCACCAGACACAGGACAAACAGCATTACTTTACAGGCATCACTTTACACGCACACACACACACGCACACACACACACGCACATGCACACACACACGCACACGCACACGCACACGCACACGCACACGCACAAGCACACACACACCTGGATATGACTAGACACCTCCATCCCCACCGGGCACAGGACAAACAGCATTACTTTCCAGGCATCACTTTACACACATACACACACACACACGCACACGCACACACAGACACACACGGGGTGGAATGGTACTGGTAATGTATTGGTATTGAACCAAAATGGTACGGGCGTCACTATTCGGTGCATGAATATAGACGCAAAATACACGGTATAAACATAAATAAAACTTGCACGCTTATTGTCAGTTTATTGTCAGTTATAGCCGATAGCCTTATTTTGTTTACAAGTTACAGATTGGATGTGTAGATGATGTGGGGTACTTGTTTACTGTTTACTGTGTACTGTTTACATCTTACTTTGCACACTTCAGGCTGATCCATGAGGCTTTTCCCTCCACTGTGCCGATCCGTGATGTCTGAACCGAGGCATGAACCCAACCATGATTTCTGTGTACCCTTCCACCCCTAACACACACACACACACACACACACACACACACACACACACACACACCTACATCCCCACACGGGACAGAAAACCTACAAATTCCTTTACAGCAACCACAGGACAAACATACACACGCACATACACACACACACACACACAGATATGCAAAAACATATGCACAGGAGTGTGCGCACACACACATAAACAGTCAGTGAGTCTGTCTGTCACCACATCAGACAGAAAAGACTAAAAACACACACAGACACAGACACAGACACAGACACAGTGCCGTACCTGTTTCCTCGTCCTCGTCTTGCCGGTCCTCAGTTTAATGTATCTGGCTATCAGCTCATTTCGCCCTGCAGGAGAGAGAACAGGCCACCATGAAGACACACACACTCGCTCGCACGCACGCACACACACACACACCTTTACACACATGTACACACCTTTACAAACAAACACACACACACATTTATTTATTAAGCAGATGTTTTTTTATGCCCACACAAACACAGACACAAATGCTTGGCTTAATGTTGATTTGTAAACACACTCCAGTGAGTGTGTGTGTGTGTGTGTGTGAGTAAGAGAAGATGAAAGAGCAAGAGAGTGTGAGTGTGTGTGTGTGTGTGTGTGTGTGTGTGTGTGTGTGTGTTAAATGCATTTGGTCTGCCATTCCTCCCAGTAACTGTGTGAGTGTCGGTCTTTATTTCCTCAGGGCCCTTTAAACAGCTCAGGATTAAACATAATTAGCCTACACTCTGTGTGTGTGTGTGTGTGTGTGTGTGTGTGTGTGTGTGTATGTGTATGTGTATGTGTGTGTGTGTGTGTGTGTGTGTGTGTGTGTGTGTGTGTGTGTGTGTGTGTGTGTGTGTGTGTGTGTGTGTATCACACACACACACACGCACGCGCACACACACACACACACACACACACACACACACACACACACACACACACAGACGGCTGCTGCTGCTAATGAGAAAAAAAAACTATTCCAGTGCTAATAAAAATGATGATGTCAAATTGATAAACAGAAAAAAAAAATTAATAATACAGCGACACAGTATCTAGTCAACAAAAAGCATACAAAACTACAGAATCTTGGTCAAACACACACACAGCCGGGGGCAGCCGTGGCCTACTGGTTAGAGCTTCGGGCTTGTGACCGGAGGGTTGCCGGTTCGATCCCCGACTAGTCCACGGCTGAAGTGCCTTTGAGCAAGGCACCTAAACCCTCACTGCTCCCCGAGCGCCGCTGGTTGGGCAGGCAGCTCACTGCTCTGGTTAGTGTGTGATTCACCTCACTGTGTGTTCACTGTGTGCTGTGTGTGTTCACTAATTCGGTTAAATTGGGTTAAATGCAGAGAAACGAATTTCCCTCACGGGATAAAAAAAGTATATATTCTATTCTATTCTATTCACACACAACTGTAGCTGCTCCCTACTTCGGTTTTGAGAGTGTTGCATCACACGCACACATACACACACACACACACCCTTCTTCTCGCTCTTACACACACACATACACACACACACACAATTACAATGCACCCATTCATGAGGTCGAGTTGTTCTCACATGAAAGCTCCACTTCTCCATTATGCATTAGAGACAGAAAGAAAGAAAGAAAGAGAGGGAGAGGGAGAGAGAGAGAGAGGGGGGGGGAGAGGGAGGGAGAGAGAAAGATAGAAAAAGAAAAAGAGGAGAGAGAAAGGGAAAAAGAGGGAGAGGGAAAGGGAGCTGGAGAGCGAATGGGAGAGGGAGTGAGAGAGAAGTGGGAAAGAAAACTAGATAAAGGGAGTGTGTGTGTGTGTGTGCGTGTGTGTGTGTGTGTGTGTGTGTGTGTGTGTGTGTGTGTGTGTGTGTGTGTGTGAGTGA
>NC_085014.1:1339430-1346930 GCF_963854185.1 Sardina pilchardus
CTTGTGTTCTCTCTCTCTGCTCTCTCTGACTGATTCATGGTCCTTTTTACTGACTTCATAAAGGCCTGTTTCACTTTTACCCCTAAATGAACTATCCTCCCGTGTGTGTGTGTGTGTGTGTGTGTGTGTGTGTGTGTGTGTGTGTGTACACTTTACTTTTCTCTCTAAATTATTGTATATAATCCCTTTGCAGGAGTCCTAGCCATTGGGGGCACATGCTAGCTAGCCTAATACTCACTACTAATACTAACACCACTGATTCAAAAGTGTGTGTGCACATATATATATATATATATATATATATATGTATGTGTGTGTGTGTGTGTGTGTGTGTGTGTGTGTACTTACAAACTAGTGGTAGCCTAATCTCCATGAGCCCTTTCTCAACATGAGTGTCTAACGGCCAACACATACATTGGTTCTCTCTCTCTCTCTGTGAGTCTGGTCTGCCGGTGTCTGCTGGCTCAGATGATGGCATCAGGTGGCCGAGATAAGGAGTGTGTTTACTGAGTGGTGAGCACACACAGGACCCCCCAATACTACTGCTCACACACACACACACACACACACACACACAGGACCCCCCAATACTACTGCTCTCTCACACACACACACACAGGACCCCCCAATACTACTGCTCTCTCACACACACACACACACACACAGGACCCCCCAATACTACTGCTCACACACACACAACCCCCCCCCAATACTACTGCTCTCTCTCCCACACACACACCGTACATACACATAGGACCTTCCAATCCTACTGCTCTCCCACACACACACACACATACACACACACACATAGTACCCCCCAATACTACTGCCCTCCCACACACACACACACACACACACACACCGTACGTACACATAGTACCCCCCAATCCTACTGCTCTCCCACACACAGTACGTACACATATGACCCCCCAATACTACTGCCCTCCCACACACACACACACACAGTACGTACACATATGACCCCCCAATACTACTGCCCTCCCACTAGTGTTGTTTTTGGCGGCCTGTTTTGGTTTTAGTTTTAGTCTAGTCTTTGTGTCAAGCTGTCATTTTAGTTTTTATCAGTTTTAGTCACGTTCATACTCTTTTAGTCTAGTCAAGTTTTAGTCGACTGAAAGTATGAGCATTTTAGTCTTATTTTCGTCTAGTTTTAGTTGACGAAAACTAATGACTTTTAGTCTTGTTTTAGTCAATGAAAATTGGATTTTAGCATCTTTTTATTAATGCAATTCTATTTTAAGGGGTTGTTCCTCCATAGACTGGGTAAGACTGTTTTTAGAGGCAGGCACTATAGCACCAGCGAACTCTGAAACTATAGGACTGGATGAAATGTGCAGATAACGGTCTCCACTGATAAATATCACACTGGCTAACCTGGAAATTAGGTCTTATGTCCAAAATTCTGAACTACCCCTTTAATAGGAAATGATACATTTTGGTTAATTTTCATGGATTAAAAAATTACAAATATTACAGGTTACATAGGCACTGAACATTGACAGTGGAATCAGGTATGTTACACAGAGTTTGGTCTCCCCCTGTCACCATGAAAGGACTATTTGGAATATTCTGTAGACATGCTGTTCCTTTTCTGAGAACAATTTAACTTAAGATCAAGTTGTCCTTAGGTTATTGAATGCTGTAAATGTGGATGCTATTTCACCATTAACTAGGTAGCCTAAGCGTGGTTACACACAGTTGTCATCTTAATGCAGTGTTTTGTAGCCTATACTGTAAAACGCATTTCACGTTCATCACTCAGTTTTGGTAGGCTACAGGCCTATGCCTTGAGTGGTCGCTGCCCCTTTAAATGCGTGGGACTTTAAATTACGTTTTAACTCCATGCTGATTTTGTTGATGAACAGCACCGTCTTTGATTCAGTTTTTCTACCGTTTAAATAAACGACACACGCACACTTGTGTTCTTGCAATTTCCACACAACAGATAGCCTACTAAGCCAAGGTTCCATTAAAAATGTGTCTATGATTAGAACTTCGTTGCTGATCGGTGGAATAATGTTATTAGCCTATTGTAGGCAATATGACAGCGCCAGCATCAGCTGGACAGAAGCTTAGGCTACACACTAATCAAATCTGCAGTTGCCTGTTAACATTTTCATCTGAATTAGATCTACATGCGGAGGTGAGATAAGTAGCCTAGTGCAAAGTTGAACTGAGAGAGTTGCCAATCTAACGGACTGAACGTAGCCTATATTTCTTAGCTTCTATTAGCGATAATGATTGATAGGCTATACATCTACCGCTCCTTTGCTACATGATCAAATATTATCAGATGAGTGACAGAAGCACCGGATATGACCAACAGGCCCACGCGAGAAACGCTGGTCCTCTGGTATGATAATCAGATGCAACCTGATGCGCCCCTGAAGTGAGACGCAGGAAACAGAAATACTGCAAAATAATAACACGACTAAACGACACAAAATAATGTTATAACATTCCTGTCCTACTGGTCTTCGAAGAAGAGATGTTAGCATGTTTTTTTTATTTTGTAAACCACATTTAGTCTCGTTTTTATTCGTCAACGATATTGCCTTATACATTTAATTATAGTCATCGTCACATGGCCAGCATTTACTTTGCGTCTCGTCTCGTTATAGTCACGTGAAAAAAGTTCGTTGACGACGATATTTAGTCACAATTTTCATTGACGAAAGCAACACTACCTCCCACACACACACACACACAGTACGTACACATATGACCCCCCAATACTACTGCCCTCCCACACACACACACACACAGTACATACACATAGTACCCCCCAATACTACTGCCCTCCCACACACACACACACACACACACACACACATAGTACCCCCCAATACTACTGCCCTCCCACACACACACACACACACACACACACACACACACACACACATAGGACCCCCCGATCCTACTGCTCTCCCACACACAGCATCTACACATAGGACCTCAGGTCAGCAGGAAGTTAAAGTGACATCATCATCATCATCACCACCCTCATCATCATCATCATCATCATCATCATCATCATCATCATCATCATCATCATCATCATCGCCACCCTCATCATCATCATCATCATCGCCACCCTCATCATCATCATCATCATCGCCACCCTCATCATCGCCACCACCATCATCATCATCATCCCCCTCACTACGGCAATCATCAAAACACATCCTCACTAACCTTTCATACCCCCAAAAAACAAACACATCGTGACTAACTGAACTCCCCAACTATACCCAAAAACACACATCCAAACAAGCTGAACTCCCCAACACACACTAGGGCTTTGACTCCGAACTTCGTTATTCGAATATAATTCGAATTTTTGAAAAATATATGATATTCGAACGAATTTTAGGCAGCTCTTAATAGTCGAACCTGTTATGAGCATTATTTTTTTGTACATGTGTTTGCATGCAAACGTTGTTTTCAGATTCAGCGGCTTTCTCACATCTGGTAAAGTCGTGAATCATGAGCTCATAGCAAGGCTATTAGGCTTACTCATCTGGGCTCCTATAGGTGATGTTAGCGAGTGGTTTGACTAGCCTATTCAGTTTCCCCACGTGTGTGTAAGTTTCAAGGTAAGCTAATAGTAACTTACTCATTGGGACAGGCCCTCTTAAGTCTTGGAGTTGGAAGACATTGGTATTGAGATGGTCAATCAACTTGAATGCAAGAGTTTTAATCTGTGCAGCATGCTAATCATGCTAACCGGATAATTTAGCTTGTTGTCTTCTATGCGTCATTGCTTTCACGATTGTGAATGTTTAGGATGCTTGTCGAGGGACGGGTGTCCATTGAGCGCGCACGAGGGAGGACGAGAGAAAGCGGGCCATGGAGAATGAGTTTAGGCTACTTAGGCTATACTGTTTGGTAAAGTTGTATGCATAGTGCCTCCACCTGAACAGCGTTAATGTCGGTGCAATCAAGCTTCCAGGGATCTTGTTTTCATGGAGACAGACGCGGTCTGCACGGAGTGGAGGGGCTGTGTACGTGTGTGTGTGTGTGTGTTTGTGAGAGAGAGAGAGAGAGAGAGAGAGACACAGACACATGAGTGACAGAGAGACGGAGGGAGAGCAGGAAAAGGAAATTCAGCTTAATGAATGCTGCGTGTTTTTCCAATAGCATAAAAATAATCAAAATATTATTAACAAATATTCGAATACATTCGAAGTTTGATATTAATAACCAAACGAACTTCGAATACGATTTTTGGCCAAAAGTCAAAGCCCTAACACACACACACCTGAACGAGCTGCACTCCCAAACACACACACACTAACAACTGAACTCCCCAACATACACACACCTGAACAAGCTGCACTCCCAAACACACACACACTAACAACTGAACTCCCCAACATACACACACACACACACCTGAACGAGCTGCACTCCCAAACACACGCACACCCCCTAACAACTGAACTCCCCAACACACACACACCTGAACGAGCTGCACTCCCAAACACACACACACACACACACCCTAACAACTGAACTCCCCAACACACACACACACCTGAACGAGCTGCACTCCCCAACACACACACCCTAACAACTGAACTCCCCAACACACACACCCTAACAACTGAACGAGCTGCACTCCCAAACACACACACACACACACCCTAACAACTGAACTCCCCAACACACACACACACACACACACCTGAACGAGCTGCACTCCTAAACACACACACACACACACACACACACCCTAACAACTGAACTCCGTAGCTGCCCCCCCACCCCTACCCCGACCCCCCCAGGGATGGCGAGTGTGGGGTCAGGCAACACAATGTGCTATTCTCCGCGCTGCAGGCATGTGGGCTGGAGGCCAGCAGGTCCGCGTTGCGTAAGCCGCACACAAAGCCTCCTTTGCTGGGGCCTCTGTTCGTCCGCAGCCAGCCGCTTCACCCAGCAGCTAGCAGCAGCATGGTGTGGCACTGGGATCACTCTGACAGGAGTCAATCTGTTTACGCTAGCAAATGAGCACGGCCCTGCTAGCGCAATCAACAAACAACACATTGTGTCTCGCTGGCCAGTCTTTCAAAAGGAGCCTCAGTGAAATACAAGACAATGATTAACTGCTAGAAAGGAGGTCTTTTCCGGAAAAAAAAAAAGACACACAATGGCAGAACTTGTTTCCAGGCAGGAGTTTAACATTTGCCCTGAACTTCTCAAGACTTTCTGAAGAGCCACTCACACAAGCCCTGAAACTTCCAAAACATGGTCTACTATGCCACTATCAGTGACTCACCAGTTACCTAAACACTTGTGTCAACTTCACAACACAGTTTACAAGACCGAAACGTGCAGTGCAGGGAATGAACGGGATATTTTTGACAAAGAATAGTTTCTCGGACCTCAAGACAAACCCAGATTTCCCCCGTCAGAGTGACCTTGTCTTGATGGCGTATTTCAAGTTCAAACGAGGGCACAGGGCCTGCTCGTGTCCATCTGACTTAGCGCTGATTCAAAGCTTAAACTCGGGACAAACCCGGGATAACGCGGAGCAGCCACAGCTGTGCGACTTGAGTAAACAAGTTTCCCGAAGTCTCTACCCGCTGCGCCACTTTTGAAACCAACACAGAGCAAACTAATGCTAGTTCTAAAAGGTGTTCAAATTGTGTTGATGATACCGTCAGCCTTATCAATGGGTTTAACAGAACTTGGACATCTGAAAACGTGTAGAGTGGCAAAGGCTTCAGAGTCACTTAAATCGGGCTGGTTATTTGTAGCTACATCGGTATTAGCCAACCAGCTAGGTAGCAAGCTAACTGCATTCGGCTGTGGCTACGAAAGACATCCACAACTAGCAGATACTATGGTCAGTGTTTTCGGCAAGTAACAGAACCACGAAGACTCGTTTGTTCATGAACAGTTCAGAAAAGTTTGAATAAGCTCTGACTAATAGTCAAAGCATTGTACAACACGCTGTCTACAACAAGCGATACAACGATCGGCATAACTCTAAACTGCTGTTCATGAGCTAACTAGCGGGTTTCAGGAGCGGGCAACTTCAACAAAGGAAATTACAAACAGGATCAGTTGCCAGATTTTTCAGCTAGCGGTCGTTAGCTCACCATAATGTTCGCTTTTGTATCCGTATAACAAAATTGCTAAAGCATATGCAATACAACCACCCAAGTTATTCTTACACTGGAACGTCAATAAAACTCAACTTTATGGCCCGAGCAACACGTCAGCTAGCTACATTCAATTCTTGTAACTTAAACTTTAGCCAGGTGTGTTTTCCTACTAGCTAGCTAGCTCGCTAAGTACTTTTCCAAAGCAATGGACGAGGTTTGTAGCTAACCATAGCCAAGTTCCACAACTTAGCAAGCAAAACACAAGATATCAAAAACAAACAGACTACCATCAACGTTTGAAATTTGGCCATACAAATGATATGATGAACGCAGCAATCGTAACATAAGTTATGTAAATACTGAGATGATGAAGCAAAATCTGCGTCAAAGATTACAAATCTAAATCCCCATGAAACACATCTTTGGTTGAGTCAACAATTTCGCTCCAAAGCCATAATAAAGAATGTAAGGAATTCGTTCCAACATATTTGAAATGTGACTGAAACATGCAATACTTACGGTGAAGATTTCAAATGAGGAGGATGGGAAAATAAGAACAAATATGTTCGAGCAACAAGTCTCCCTGCCCTATATTTTCTCTCAGCTCCGCAAATGTACCCCTCAAATCTGCAACTCCCGGCCGTGCCAACTGCAGGGGACAAAACAGCAACATCTCGGTCAGTCATTTTATCCAAAACTGTATGTAATTCAAAAATATAGCTGGTGGATGTTCCCCGAATCGACGTTTGCTGATTCTGCAGAACGTGTACGGAATTTAGTGCAGCGTAACAGACCGCGAGGTCGGGCTTCTTTACAAAAATGTGAAAAATGTCAAAGATTGTTGTGCCATGTCAGACGGCTCAGCCTCGAGCCAGCGTACAGAGCGCAAGCACCCTGTTGCAGCAGGGACTGAGGACGCGGTCGCTGCTACCCAAACCCTCACTCTTCAATACACATTCAATCCATCCTTACAGCTGATAACGAACATTGTTTTCGCCACAAGGATGGCGCATATGTTTATCTTTATTAAATAAACACAACTTGAAGCATAAATAATGTATCCTGTGACCATTTTGCATATTCAAGTATTATAAACTTACCTCAAACACGTCCGTGATTTCTATGTGTTATGTATCGTTCCCTTGTGTATCCCTAAGTTGGGTTGGTGTAGTTTTTGAGAACTGTGTAAAGTTATTCTCGTGTTTGAGGGCCAGCCGGGAATGCGATGCTCGGAATGCGCGGAATGACACCAGGAATGAAATGCACGCGAGCACCGAGTTTGCGCCGGGGCGGGGCGGAGCGCGCGTGGCGTCATCCCGGAGGCAGCTCGAGCCAGAGGTAGCGCAAGCAGAGGGAGGGACCGGGGAGG
>NC_085014.1:1351930-1360460 GCF_963854185.1 Sardina pilchardus
CATTATTTCAAGCAATATTTCAAAGACCATAATTTAAATGAACTCTACAGAATTAGACTATGAAAATGTGGAGCAGAAAATAGTAGGCTAGTTGATCAACATTCACAAACGAATTTTGAGAATTAAGGCTACAGTATGTGCTGGCTTTAACTTTATACAAAAGACTGATTGGTCAAACTCGCCCTGTGTGTTCAGCCGGCTGCTTCAAGCAACCTGTGGGTAGTAGGCTATATACTAGGCTACTAATTCGCTGACATAAGCTTTGCAGATAAACTCAAACATATTTTGGTTACAATGACGTTGTTATCCGATTGTAAACTGTCTATCTGTCAGTACCGTTTTGAAATCAACACTTCCTATCGCCACCAATCAGCCGCAGCATTCTTACTGTTGCGGTGGTCGGCGACGCAGACACCGGAGTCACAACTCGGAGGGTTATAGGGAGGGAAAGTGAAAACCAGCGCCCCAAGTGGTTGCGTTCCTATCGAAGAGCAGCTCCAATGTTAAGTCCCATAGACCAACTTTTCAAAAAAATACTACGCAGCTATACCAGCGATCTTATCCACCAAAAATATTTTTCAGTCTGCATACTGTAATAATCTACTAACTGTGAAAATATCAGACCCTATTTCGCCTTATTTTAAAAAAACGTAATTGCTCGTTTCATTTCATAAATGGACTACAACTTCAAGTGACGTGACACCCTTCCACGACGTTACTCACCTAGCATGGTTTGTTTATTAGCCTGTTAGCTAGTTGGTTATTTAGTAGACAATCACACTTACTGCCAGCTCTTGTGTGAGTAGGAGCACAACACAAGTTATCCCAACATAAAGGTAATTACCACGCGGTCTACATCGCTCTCTGTTATTACAAAAATATGATAAGCCAGTTAAGCAAATTGCCATTTTGATCAGTTGGAGATGAAGCGCCCAAACTGGTGACGTCAAATGCTACTGTAGCTAGCTACTGTAGTTCGTTATCACCATGTTACAAACAAACTCAAAACAATTAAACTGATCCTAAAAAATAAAGTATGACCACTCGAAGCAATAGAGCTGACCTACATGCATAGCATATTGAAGGCATTTAAAGGGATAGTTCGGATTTTAAGACACGAAGTTGTATGGGTTCCCTGTCAGCAACGTAGTGCATCAGCACTGACTTACCCCCGACAGCGTCCTGTGAGCCGAGATCCAGCCGGTTTTTGATCGTTTTTGATGCCGGACTATTTTCTTCAGCAAGTTTCTGGGGTCACGAAAGTAAAGTGTTTTTCTTCTCAAAACCATATGCGTTCAACAGAGTGATATATTTGCACCACAAAAACGTTGTCCAGCTGTCAGTAGCGCGCAGTGATAGGAATCGCGAAAAATAAGTAAGTGATAACGAGGTTTGAATTTTTCCTGGACAACGTTTTTGTGGTGCAAATATATCACTCTGTTGAACGCATATGGTTTTGAGAAGAAAAACACTTTACTTTCGTGACCCCAGAAACTTGCCGGACTACTTTCTTCAGCATCAAAAACGATCTAAAACCGGCTGGATCTCGGCTCACAGGACGCTGTCGGGGGTAAGTCAGTGCTGATGCACTACGTTGCTGACAGGGAACCCATACAACTTCGTGTCTTAAAATCCGAACTATCCCTTTAACTAACTTCCCATCGTGGGCCGAGATATATTTTTTCTAAAAGAAAATCCCATCCACTCCCGCTAGCCTCTAGGAACGCAACCACCAGATGGCGATGAGATTACTTTCCCTCCCTATTGCGCCGATGTAAAAGCAATTGCATTTATCGACGCAAAACTTTATTCACCAGCACATCGGTGAGGGTGTTTACGTCGTATGCATCCATGCACGCACAGACGTATGGGTGTAAAAATAGCAGTCACTTTCAAAATAAAAGCAGCGATGGTGATTTGCGTGCATTATCTCTATGCTAGGCGCTTGACTGATGTTTTTTCACGGACCTTACGCGGGCCGGTCAGGGAAAGCCCGCGGGCCGGATGTGGCCCGCGGGCCGTATGTTGCCCATGTATGGCTTAGACTAATCGCAATAGCCTCGTCTAGCCGCGAAAAAGACGAGGAAATTAGCCGAGTGCTGGGAAAACCACACTGCTTGCGCGTGCACCACAACGCAGCTTCACCTTTATCATGGACACGGAGAATTTAGTTCACGTTACGCTACAATGTTAGTCTAGTGATAATTTGACTAAGTGATGACTTGTCTAGTGATAATTTCTTTTGAAAATTAAGACCTCCGTTGAAAAATGTAAGACTTGGAAGATGAAATGTAATACTTTCAAGGCCTTAATTCTGGAAACTTAAATTCAATACCTTTTTAATACTTTTAAGACTCCGCGGGTACCCTGTGCTCGGCTCTAACATGCTGAAGAGGAGACTGTTATTTTAAACCAATCACGCCTCATCACACACAGCCCTGATATCCAATCACTGCAGGGAGATGTATCTCTGCCTCAGGCAAGAGCTTCACACACACACACACACACACACACACACACACACACACACACACACACACACACAGAGACAGACAGATGTATACATAGCCTTCAGTGGTTGTGTGCCCCCTCAACCACCATATTAAAAGACACACTCAAATAGGTCAATTCAATATCACTATCTACACACACACACACACACACACACACACAAACATCTCATTATTTCTGTATCTCTGTATACACATAGACACAAACCAAATGCAGCTCAATATCACTGTCTTGACTGCAGCACACACACACACGCACACACACACACACACACACACACACACACACACACACACACACACACACACACACACACACACACACACACACACACACACACACGTTGGTGTCATAAATTGAATATACAAATATGTAAACATTTCTGGCACACATGGAAGACAATACACACACAACTCAGTTGTACATGTGTGTCCTAGTTTATTGTATTGTATTATTATTTTGATCAAGGGAAGCTTGTTGCTGATGGGTAAGTGCCAAGTGTGGGGTTGGCATAGTTACAGCCTACTGCAGATGAAGTGATCCAGAACTGTAACCGTAACCGTGCCAACCACAACAGCCAGGCCAGGCATGGACCTCATGCTTACACATCCCCTTGAGAGAGAGAGAGAGAGAGAGAGAGAGAGAGAGAGTGTGTGTGTGTGTTTGAAACGGTGACACAGAAGCATAGTAGTGGTGTGCAGAAGACCTAGACAGTTTACCCCAAAACAAACCATCAGGTGTCTGTCCCTGTACGTACACACACACACACACACACACACACACACAAGCACACCTCTGTTAGGTGTGGTCACTGAAACTAAGGGTGTTTCATGGGGTGATCTCCTCCTCCTCCTCTCCTTCCCCGCAGACATCCTCAGCGCTTCGGAGGCCAGCGCCTCCGCCTCGGACCCCGTGAGGTTCTCCCCCTCTTGGAGGGTCCGCGCGAAGCGGTCCCTCATCTCCTGGCTCTCACGATGGTTGAGATCCAGGCCATAAAAATGCTCCGCCGTCTCGGGGGCATGGCACATGTAGGTGCTCATTAAGTCCCCCTCGACGGCGGAGTGCAGCCGGCGGCCGTAGCCTGATATGCCGGTCCTTATGTCGGTGAAGGAGTTCTTTCCGGCCAGGCCGAACTCCGTCCACCTGCAGGCATACAAGGATACAAGGATGTTTAATTAGTCGCATGCATATCATTAAAAAATGCAGTGAAATTGTTGTTTCTCCTGCCTGTTTGCATACCTCTCCTGCATCACGACCAGGAGATTCTTCATGGGCAGTTTGCCCGCCGTGAAGAAAACCAAATCATTTTGGGCATGAGGACGGACCCGCGTCCTCATGCCCACCCAACGCTCCAGCCAGCCGAACTCCTCCGCTGTTAGGTACAGCTGAGCGGACCCAAAGCGCTCGTTGGGCTTGTGGGAGTCCACGTTCACAATGTACCCCGTGAAGGCCCGCCCAGCCGCTTGGCAGCGGCCACCTCCTCCAGCCGCATGTTCGTTATGACGCCCGGCCTGTGGCCGTACAGGGAGGCCACGAAGCAGGCGAAGTTACCGTAGAAACGGTAGCACGTAAAAACGGTAACGGCACCTGCTTCTCTGCATCAAGGCTCCCCTCCAGGTCGTCTGCGGTAGAGAAGAGACAGATGACGGTTAGTTTGCGGGATAGAAGAGACAGATGACGGTTAGTTTGCGGGATAGAAGAGACAGATGACGGTTAGTTTGCGGGAGAGAAGAGACAGATGACGGTTAGTTTGTGGGATAGAAGAGAAAGATGACGGTTAGTTTGCAGGATAGAAGAGAAAGATGACGGTTAGTTTGCAGGATAGAAGAGACAGATGACGGTTAGTTTGCGCAAGAGGACGGCGGGTTTAAAACCAGAAGTGCAAGGACACCTACCCAGCAACCCCGCCATGCTCTCTTTGGCGAGCTGGTTGCACGTCCTGAGGTTGTCCACCGTCAGGACGTGCGCCAGCTTCTCGCGCTTGTGGCGCATCTGGTGGAGGGTGGTCCTCTTCCTCAAATCCTTGAGGGCCCTCTTAAATGTCCGCTCCACCCCCACCAGCTTCGCCCCGCTCAGCCTGCTGTGCTGGGGCTTCGTCTCCTTCATATAATGTATGAAGGCCGTGACATTGTGCAAGTAAAAATTTGCAGTGGTCACGGCCTTGCATACTTCGGTGAGGTCTGCGATGTACCTGAAAAAGACAAGATCAGTGTTAGTCGCTGGTCGTTCGGGCGGGTTAAATGCAGAGAACGAATTTCCCTCACGGGATCAAAAAAGGATATATACTTATACAAAGTCAAGGATAAGAAAACATAAGAAAACGTTGCTCACCCCCTGACGCGCTCCGGGTCTTCCAGGAACCTCCACGTAGGGAGGTCCTTTCTCCCCCTGGCCATATAAAAGAGGAAGACCCGGACCCGGCTGAGCTTCGAGACAGCCGTCTCTGTTGCCCTCCCCTGTGGGTTCGGGCCCGCCTGGAACCTCTGATATTCCAGGAGGTAATCCTCCATGGACTGGGGGAAGGTCAAAGACCTGAGGAGGGAGGATCTCCCCCTCTTCTGCAGGAGCGTGGCCAGCCAGGTGGAATCGGCCACCTCCTTCGCTGCAGGCAGGGGGACGGGCTTCGGGGCGGGCTTCGGGGCGGGCATCAGGGCGGGCTCGGGGCTGTCGGGGGCCTCGGGGCTGTCGGGGGTCTCGGGGGTCTCCCCGGCGGACGGCAGGTTTGACACGTCGCTGGCCGCAGCGACCCCAGCGAGCTCCTCCTCGCTGCTGCTGCTGCAGCTGCTGTTGCTGCCCACACCACCCTTCAGCGCCTTAACTTTTCTTTTGACCAAGACTATGGTCTTGGACGCCTTGGACAGCTTGGACCTAAGGCGCCTCACCTCCTCCTCCCTGGAGGCCAAGCGCCTCTTCAGCCCCCTCACCTCCTCCTCGGCGCCCGCGCCGGCGCTGGTGGAGGCCACCTCTCCCTCCTGCCCCTCCTCCGGTGGTCCAGGGCCGATGTAGGCCTCCTCCATGGCCTCCTCCCCCATGTCGATGTCCAAAGTGGACACCATGGCGGGGGGGTGGGATGGGTGGCCCGGGGGGCTGCCAGGTTCTCCAGGGCCGTCTTGTTCTTAATCAGAAACAGGAGTCGGCGCCGGTGGGAGCCAGAGAGCTCCCGGTGGCCAGCACGGACGTGCTTATCCAAGCGGGAGCTCTCGTACCGGCAATGGGCAACAGGGCAGGGCTGCCTCCTCACCAGCACCCTGTTTGACCCGATCTGGAGCAGGATTCTCCCCTCCAGGTCGTCTGCGGGAGAGAAGAGACAGATGACGGTTAGTTTGCGGGATAGAAGAGACAGATGACGGTTAGTTTGCGCAAGAGGACGGCGGGTTTAAAACCAGAAGTGCAAGGACACCTACCCAGCAACCCCGCCATGCTCGCCTTGGCGAGCTCGTTGCAGGTCCTGAGGTTGTCCACCGTGAGGACGTGCGCCAGCTTTTCACGCTTGTGGCACATCTGGTGGAGGGTGGTCTTCTTCCTCAAGTCCTTGAGGGCCCTCTTAAATATCCGCTCCACCCCCACCAGCTTCGCCCCGCTCAGCCTGGAGTGCTGGGGCTTCGTGTCCTTCATGTATTGTATGAAGGTCGTGACATTGTGTAGATAGAAATTGGCTGTTGTCACGGCCTTGCATACAGTTGTGAGGTCTGCGATGTACCTGAAAAAGACAAGATCAGTGTTAGTCGCTGGTCGTTCGGGCGGGTTAAATGCAGAGAACGAATTTCCCTCACGGGATCAAAAAAGGATATATACTTATACAAAGTCAAGGATAAGAAAACATAAGAAAACGTTGCTCACCCCCTGACGCGCTCCGGGTTCATCCAGGAACCTCCACGTCAGGAGGTCCTTTCTCCCCCTGGCCATATAAAACAGAAAAACCCGGCTGAGCTTGGAGAGAGCCGTCTCCGTTGCCCTGCCCTGTGGGTTCGGGCCCGCCTGGTATCTCATGTACTCTATGAGGTAATCCTCCATGGACTGGGGGAAGGTCAAGGACCTGAGGAGGGAGGACCTCCCCCTCCTCTCCAGGAGCCTTGCCAGCCAGGTGGAATCGGCCTCCACCTCCACCTCTGTGGGCCGCTTTTGGGGGTCCCCCTTCCTCTTCCTCTTCATCGGGGCGGGCATCAGGGCGGGCTGGGGGGGGGGGGGGGAACTTCGGGGAGGGCTTCGAGGCGGGCTGGGGGGGAGACTTCGAGGCGGGCTGGGGTAAAGAATGCCGGAACACATTAGGAAAGTGAGACTTGAACATGACTCACGTGGGCGGAGACGGCCGTGCGGATATCCGTGAGGTTCAGCCGTCCATTAAACCCCATCTCCTCCCACGCCAAGTATTTGACAAATTGTGAGGCGTTATTTAAATAAAATTTAGTGGTTTTCGCTCCCTCCGCATGATTGACCCATCTGCAGGAGCACACGTGTGGAATTAGTCAGCGCTCATATCAGGCTTGTGCCCTACACAATTACAAACAATACATCAGAAAGGCTGCACTTACTCTCGGATCTTGTGGGGCGAACCCTCGAGACCTTGGAGAGGGCCGTCTCGTACTCCCTCCCCTCCGTCTGTCCACCGGCCTGGTAAGCCTGATAGCCTGCCAAGTATGTTTCTGTGAATATACATTGAAAATGAGATTAGTTTCATTCACCTTGAATGAGATTGCAACGTGTGTGTGTGTGTGTGTGTATGTACGCGCGCGCTACTGTTGGTGCATGCATGTGTGGGGGGGGAATACGGACAAGTTGTAGGAGTGTCTTACCGATGGAGGCGGGGAACTCGATGGTCCTCAAGATTTTTAGAGTTGATTTCCCTTTGAATGCAATGGTCATCTCATCCAGTGACAACTGCTTAGATGGACCATACACTGCTGCAAACCTGGGGATGATCAAATTGATGATTGGCCGAATTTTTAATAACCTGTCATAGCCTGCCTGGCCTCTGTCAACATACTCCTCATTGTTGGCAAAATGAAGAAAAGACAAAATCATTTCAAATCTATTCCTGGACATCACCATGCCAAATCCAGGAGTTGCTGTTAGCCTACATTCAGCCCAATAATCCTCTAGCTCTGATTTCTCCACCAGACCCATACTCAAATGCAGAGAAAAGAAAAGCTTTCATTTCACTGACAGTTACGTCAGACCAGTGATGAAATCTAGAGTGTGGCTTGAGTGGACTGGAGGCTAAAAACTGACGGGCATGACTTCCGGTGAGCCACGCTGCGAAATGGTCTTGCCACACTGAGCTCCTGCCACATTTTCCCCTTTTTTGACGCTTATTACTTTAAAAGTGTAGTTTTGACTTCAGACACCACACCCGAACTTCTCTGAACGATGCCGAACAAAAATCCTGCGAGTTCTCCACAAAAACAGCAAGAAATTGTCAACAAACGCTTTAAAGCTAGTTTGCCACACGAGGACATAGCATTGCTAATCAAACAGACAGTGGAGACAGAACGAGAGACTCTGCGTGAGGTGGTAGGTTCCATGCTAACCGTGACCCTAGACAAAGCACTGTCGCCACTCAGCGCTTGTATCTCCGAAAACGGAGCCCTGCTACGTTCGCTTCAAGACAACATCGATTGCCAAGCAGCTAAAGTTGAGACGCTAACAACTAAAGTAGATGGCCTCCAAGGCTCTGTTCGCCAAGTGAAAAGAGAAGCAAACCACTGCATAACTGAACTGAGCAAACTGCAACTAAAGACTGACGAGCTGGAAGACAGAGGTAGACGAAACAACATCCGAATCGTGAACTTGCCTGTGGGAGTGGAGGGCGAGGATGCCGCTGGGTACCTGAAAACCATGCTGCCTGTATGGATCCCTGACTTAGCAAAGACGGCAACATTACCACTGGAGATTGATAGAGCCCATCGAGTGTACACTAAGTCTTCCCAAGCCAACACGATGATTTTCCGACTTCTTCGGTATCCTGACCGTCAAGCGATTTTGCAAGGTGCAAGGAAGGCTAAACCCCGTCTCCCGAATG
>NC_085014.1:1360660-1400660 GCF_963854185.1 Sardina pilchardus
GAACTCGGCATTATCACTAATTTTACCCCCATAACTGTCGACGACTGAAAATAAAATGTGATAGCTACAACAGAAAGCCTATTCAGTGTGCTTAGACCAGGGGTGGGCAACTAATTTAGCCAAGGGGCCACATGAGACACTGGAACTGTTGCGGAGGGCCGGACCCAAAACGCCAAACTCAAGTCTGAACTCAGTTCTGTTCAATTCTATTCTGTTCTTGTACAACATTAAGTAAATCGTATGGTTTTGGTTACTAGGCCTACTAAGAGTAGAGATGAAAATGTGAGGGAGACCAAGTAAAAACGGCAATCATAGCCTATATGTCCAGTATTTAAAATAAAGTAATTGTTTGACATTGACATGTTGTTGTTTTTCAGTATACAAATGTAAAAAAAAAGCTTCTATGCTAGGCCATGAAAATGTGATGGAGTCAGTAGCCTACAAACTTATCCCTGTGCCACCATTATTTCAAGCAATATTTCAAAGACCATAATTTAAATGAACTCTACAGAATTAGACTATGAAAATGTGGAGCAGAAAATAGTAGGCTAGTTGATCAACATTCACAAACGAATTTTGAGAATTAAGGCTACAGTATGTGCTGGCTTTAACTTTATACAAAAGACTGATTGGTCAAACTCGCCCTGTGTGTTCAGCCGGCTGCTTCAAGCAACCTGTGGGTAGTAGGCTATATACTAGGCTACTAATTCGCTGACATAAGCTTTGCAGATAAACTCAAACATATTTTGGTTACAATGACGTTGTTATCCGATTGTAAACTGTCTATCTGTCAGTACCGTTTTGAAATCAACACTTCCTATCGCCACCAATCAGCCGCAGCATTCTTACTGTTGCGGTGGTCGGCGACGCAGACACCGGAGTCACAACTCGGAGGGTTATAGGGAGGGAAAGTGAAAACCAGCGCCCCAAGTGGTTGCGTTCCTATCGAAGAGCAGCTCCAATGTTAAGTCCCATAGACCAACTTTTCAAAAAAATACTACGCAGCTATACCAGCGATCTTATCCACCAAAAATATTTTTCAGTCTGCATACTGTAATAATCTACTAACTGTGAAAATATCAGACCCTATTTCGCCTTATTTTAAAAAAACGTAATTGCTCGTTTCATTTCATAAATGGACTACAACTTCAAGTGACGTGACACCCTTCCACGACGTTACTCACCTAGCATGGTTTGTTTATTAGCCTGTTAGCTAGTTGGTTATTTAGTAGACAATCACACTTACTGCCAGCTCTTGTGTGAGTAGGAGCACAACACAAGTTATCCCAACATAAAGGTAATTACCACGCGGTCTACATCGCTCTCTGTTATTACAAAAATATGATAAGCCAGTTAAGCAAATTGCCATTTTGATCAGTTGGAGATGAAGCGCCCAAACTGGTGACGTCAAATGCTACTGTAGCTAGCTACTGTAGTTCGTTATCACCATGTTACAAACAAACTCAAAACAATTAAACTGATCCTAAAAAATAAAGTATGACCACTCGAAGCAATAGAGCTGACCTACATGCATAGCATATTGAAGGCATTTAAAGGGATAGTTCGGATTTTAAGACACGAAGTTGTATGGGTTCCCTGTCAGCAACGTAGTGCATCAGCACTGACTTACCCCCGACAGCGTCCTGTGAGCCGAGATCCAGCCGGTTTTTGATCGTTTTTGATGCCGGACTATTTTCTTCAGCAAGTTTCTGGGGTCACGAAAGTAAAGTGTTTTTCTTCTCAAAACCATATGCGTTCAACAGAGTGATATATTTGCACCACAAAAACGTTGTCCAGCTGTCAGTAGCGCGCAGTGATAGGAATCGCGAAAAATAAGTAAGTGATAACGAGGTTTGAATTTTTCCTGGACAACGTTTTTGTGGTGCAAATATATCACTCTGTTGAACGCATATGGTTTTGAGAAGAAAAACACTTTACTTTCGTGACCCCAGAAACTTGCCGGACTACTTTCTTCAGCATCAAAAACGATCTAAAACCGGCTGGATCTCGGCTCACAGGACGCTGTCGGGGGTAAGTCAGTGCTGATGCACTACGTTGCTGACAGGGAACCCATACAACTTCGTGTCTTAAAATCCGAACTATCCCTTTAACTAACTTCCCATCGTGGGCCGAGATATATTTTTTCTAAAAGAAAATCCCATCCACTCCCGCTAGCCTCTAGGAACGCAACCACCAGATGGCGATGAGATTACTTTCCCTCCCTATTGCGCCGATGTAAAAGCAATTGCATTTATCGACGCAAAACTTTATTCACCAGCACATCGGTGAGGGTGTTTACGTCGTATGCATCCATGCACGCACAGACGTATGGGTGTAAAAATAGCAGTCACTTTCAAAATAAAAGCAGCGATGGTGATTTGCGTGCATTATCTCTATGCTAGGCGCTTGACTGATGTTTTTTCACGGACCTTACGCGGGCCGGTCAGGGAAAGCCCGCGGGCCGGATGTGGCCCGCGGGCCGTATGTTGCCCATGTATGGCTTAGACTAATCGCAATAGCCTCGTCTAGCCGCGAAAAAGACGAGGAAATTAGCCGAGTGCTGGGAAAACCACACTGCTTGCGCGTGCACCACAACGCAGCTTCACCTTTATCATGGACACGGAGAATTTAGTTCACGTTACGCTACAATGTTAGTCTAGTGATAATTTGACTAAGTGATGACTTGTCTAGTGATAATTTCTTTTGAAAATTAAGACCTCCGTTGAAAAATGTAAGACTTGGAAGATGAAATGTAATACTTTCAAGGCCTTAATTCTGGAAACTTAAATTCAATACCTTTTTAATACTTTTAAGACTCCGCGGGTACCCTGTGCTCGGCTCTAACATGCTGAAGAGGAGACTGTTATTTTAAACCAATCACGCCTCATCACACACAGCCCTGATATCCAATCACTGCAGGGAGATGTATCTCTGCCTCAGGCAAGAGCTTCACACACACACACACACACACACACACACACACACACACACACACACACACACACAGAGACAGACAGATGTATACATAGCCTTCAGTGGTTGTGTGCCCCCTCAACCACCATATTAAAAGACACACTCAAATAGGTCAATTCAATATCACTATCTACACACACACACACACACACACACACACAAACATCTCATTATTTCTGTATCTCTGTATACACATAGACACAAACCAAATGCAGCTCAATATCACTGTCTTGACTGCAGCACACACACACACGCACACACACACACACACACACACACACACACACACACACACACACACACACACACACACACACACACACACACACACACACACACACGTTGGTGTCATAAATTGAATATACAAATATGTAAACATTTCTGGCACACATGGAAGACAATACACACACAACTCAGTTGTACATGTGTGTCCTAGTTTATTGTATTGTATTATTATTTTGATCAAGGGAAGCTTGTTGCTGATGGGTAAGTGCCAAGTGTGGGGTTGGCATAGTTACAGCCTACTGCAGATGAAGTGATCCAGAACTGTAACCGTAACCGTGCCAACCACAACAGCCAGGCCAGGCATGGACCTCATGCTTACACATCCCCTTGAGAGAGAGAGAGAGAGAGAGAGAGAGAGAGAGAGTGTGTGTGTGTGTTTGAAACGGTGACACAGAAGCATAGTAGTGGTGTGCAGAAGACCTAGACAGTTTACCCCAAAACAAACCATCAGGTGTCTGTCCCTGTACGTACACACACACACACACACACACACACACACAAGCACACCTCTGTTAGGTGTGGTCACTGAAACTAAGGGTGTTTCATGGGGTGATCTCCTCCTCCTCCTCTCCTTCCCCGCAGACATCCTCAGCGCTTCGGAGGCCAGCGCCTCCGCCTCGGACCCCGTGAGGTTCTCCCCCTCTTGGAGGGTCCGCGCGAAGCGGTCCCTCATCTCCTGGCTCTCACGATGGTTGAGATCCAGGCCATAAAAATGCTCCGCCGTCTCGGGGGCATGGCACATGTAGGTGCTCATTAAGTCCCCCTCGACGGCGGAGTGCAGCCGGCGGCCGTAGCCTGATATGCCGGTCCTTATGTCGGTGAAGGAGTTCTTTCCGGCCAGGCCGAACTCCGTCCACCTGCAGGCATACAAGGATACAAGGATGTTTAATTAGTCGCATGCATATCATTAAAAAATGCAGTGAAATTGTTGTTTCTCCTGCCTGTTTGCATACCTCTCCTGCATCACGACCAGGAGATTCTTCATGGGCAGTTTGCCCGCCGTGAAGAAAACCAAATCATTTTGGGCATGAGGACGGACCCGCGTCCTCATGCCCACCCAACGCTCCAGCCAGCCGAACTCCTCCGCTGTTAGGTACAGCTGAGCGGACCCAAAGCGCTCGTTGGGCTTGTGGGAGTCCACGTTCACAATGTACCCCGTGAAGGCCCGCCCAGCCGCTTGGCAGCGGCCACCTCCTCCAGCCGCATGTTCGTTATGACGCCCGGCCTGTGGCCGTACAGGGAGGCCACGAAGCAGGCGAAGTTACCGTAGAAACGGTAGCACGTAAAAACGGTAACGGCACCTGCTTCTCTGCATCAAGGCTCCCCTCCAGGTCGTCTGCGGTAGAGAAGAGACAGATGACGGTTAGTTTGCGGGATAGAAGAGACAGATGACGGTTAGTTTGCGGGATAGAAGAGACAGATGACGGTTAGTTTGCGGGAGAGAAGAGACAGATGACGGTTAGTTTGTGGGATAGAAGAGAAAGATGACGGTTAGTTTGCAGGATAGAAGAGAAAGATGACGGTTAGTTTGCAGGATAGAAGAGACAGATGACGGTTAGTTTGCGCAAGAGGACGGCGGGTTTAAAACCAGAAGTGCAAGGACACCTACCCAGCAACCCCGCCATGCTCTCTTTGGCGAGCTGGTTGCACGTCCTGAGGTTGTCCACCGTCAGGACGTGCGCCAGCTTCTCGCGCTTGTGGCGCATCTGGTGGAGGGTGGTCCTCTTCCTCAAATCCTTGAGGGCCCTCTTAAATGTCCGCTCCACCCCCACCAGCTTCGCCCCGCTCAGCCTGCTGTGCTGGGGCTTCGTCTCCTTCATATAATGTATGAAGGCCGTGACATTGTGCAAGTAAAAATTTGCAGTGGTCACGGCCTTGCATACTTCGGTGAGGTCTGCGATGTACCTGAAAAAGACAAGATCAGTGTTAGTCGCTGGTCGTTCGGGCGGGTTAAATGCAGAGAACGAATTTCCCTCACGGGATCAAAAAAGGATATATACTTATACAAAGTCAAGGATAAGAAAACATAAGAAAACGTTGCTCACCCCCTGACGCGCTCCGGGTCTTCCAGGAACCTCCACGTAGGGAGGTCCTTTCTCCCCCTGGCCATATAAAAGAGGAAGACCCGGACCCGGCTGAGCTTCGAGACAGCCGTCTCTGTTGCCCTCCCCTGTGGGTTCGGGCCCGCCTGGAACCTCTGATATTCCAGGAGGTAATCCTCCATGGACTGGGGGAAGGTCAAAGACCTGAGGAGGGAGGATCTCCCCCTCTTCTGCAGGAGCGTGGCCAGCCAGGTGGAATCGGCCACCTCCTTCGCTGCAGGCAGGGGGACGGGCTTCGGGGCGGGCTTCGGGGCGGGCATCAGGGCGGGCTCGGGGCTGTCGGGGGCCTCGGGGCTGTCGGGGGTCTCGGGGGTCTCCCCGGCGGACGGCAGGTTTGACACGTCGCTGGCCGCAGCGACCCCAGCGAGCTCCTCCTCGCTGCTGCTGCTGCAGCTGCTGTTGCTGCCCACACCACCCTTCAGCGCCTTAACTTTTCTTTTGACCAAGACTATGGTCTTGGACGCCTTGGACAGCTTGGACCTAAGGCGCCTCACCTCCTCCTCCCTGGAGGCCAAGCGCCTCTTCAGCCCCCTCACCTCCTCCTCGGCGCCCGCGCCGGCGCTGGTGGAGGCCACCTCTCCCTCCTGCCCCTCCTCCGGTGGTCCAGGGCCGATGTAGGCCTCCTCCATGGCCTCCTCCCCCATGTCGATGTCCAAAGTGGACACCATGGCGGGGGGGTGGGATGGGTGGCCCGGGGGGCTGCCAGGTTCTCCAGGGCCGTCTTGTTCTTAATCAGAAACAGGAGTCGGCGCCGGTGGGAGCCAGAGAGCTCCCGGTGGCCAGCACGGACGTGCTTATCCAAGCGGGAGCTCTCGTACCGGCAATGGGCAACAGGGCAGGGCTGCCTCCTCACCAGCACCCTGTTTGACCCGATCTGGAGCAGGATTCTCCCCTCCAGGTCGTCTGCGGGAGAGAAGAGACAGATGACGGTTAGTTTGCGGGATAGAAGAGACAGATGACGGTTAGTTTGCGCAAGAGGACGGCGGGTTTAAAACCAGAAGTGCAAGGACACCTACCCAGCAACCCCGCCATGCTCGCCTTGGCGAGCTCGTTGCAGGTCCTGAGGTTGTCCACCGTGAGGACGTGCGCCAGCTTTTCACGCTTGTGGCACATCTGGTGGAGGGTGGTCTTCTTCCTCAAGTCCTTGAGGGCCCTCTTAAATATCCGCTCCACCCCCACCAGCTTCGCCCCGCTCAGCCTGGAGTGCTGGGGCTTCGTGTCCTTCATGTATTGTATGAAGGTCGTGACATTGTGTAGATAGAAATTGGCTGTTGTCACGGCCTTGCATACAGTTGTGAGGTCTGCGATGTACCTGAAAAAGACAAGATCAGTGTTAGTCGCTGGTCGTTCGGGCGGGTTAAATGCAGAGAACGAATTTCCCTCACGGGATCAAAAAAGGATATATACTTATACAAAGTCAAGGATAAGAAAACATAAGAAAACGTTGCTCACCCCCTGACGCGCTCCGGGTTCATCCAGGAACCTCCACGTCAGGAGGTCCTTTCTCCCCCTGGCCATATAAAACAGAAAAACCCGGCTGAGCTTGGAGAGAGCCGTCTCCGTTGCCCTGCCCTGTGGGTTCGGGCCCGCCTGGTATCTCATGTACTCTATGAGGTAATCCTCCATGGACTGGGGGAAGGTCAAGGACCTGAGGAGGGAGGACCTCCCCCTCCTCTCCAGGAGCCTTGCCAGCCAGGTGGAATCGGCCTCCACCTCCACCTCTGTGGGCCGCTTTTGGGGGTCCCCCTTCCTCTTCCTCTTCATCGGGGCGGGCATCAGGGCGGGCTGGGGGGGGGGGGGGGAACTTCGGGGAGGGCTTCGAGGCGGGCTGGGGGGGAGACTTCGAGGCGGGCTGGGGTAAAGAATGCCGGAACACATTAGGAAAGTGAGACTTGAACATGACTCACGTGGGCGGAGACGGCCGTGCGGATATCCGTGAGGTTCAGCCGTCCATTAAACCCCATCTCCTCCCACGCCAAGTATTTGACAAATTGTGAGGCGTTATTTAAATAAAATTTAGTGGTTTTCGCTCCCTCCGCATGATTGACCCATCTGCAGGAGCACACGTGTGGAATTAGTCAGCGCTCATATCAGGCTTGTGCCCTACACAATTACAAACAATACATCAGAAAGGCTGCACTTACTCTCGGATCTTGTGGGGCGAACCCTCGAGACCTTGGAGAGGGCCGTCTCGTACTCCCTCCCCTCCGTCTGTCCACCGGCCTGGTAAGCCTGATAGCCTGCCAAGTATGTTTCTGTGAATATACATTGAAAATGAGATTAGTTTCATTCACCTTGAATGAGATTGCAACGTGTGTGTGTGTGTGTGTGTATGTACGCGCGCGCTACTGTTGGTGCATGCATGTGTGGGGGGGGAATACGGACAAGTTGTAGGAGTGTCTTACCGATGGAGGCGGGGAACTCGATGGTCCTCAAGATTTTTAGAGTTGATTTCCCTTTGAATGCAATGGTCATCTCATCCAGTGACAACTGCTTAGATGGACCATACACTGCTGCAAACCTGGGGATGATCAAATTGATGATTGGCCGAATTTTTAATAACCTGTCATAGCCTGCCTGGCCTCTGTCAACATACTCCTCATTGTTGGCAAAATGAAGAAAAGACAAAATCATTTCAAATCTATTCCTGGACATCACCATGCCAAATCCAGGAGTTGCTGTTAGCCTACATTCAGCCCAATAATCCTCTAGCTCTGATTTCTCCACCAGACCCATACTCAAATGCAGAGAAAAGAAAAGCTTTCATTTCACTGACAGTTACGTCAGACCAGTGATGAAATCTAGAGTGTGGCTTGAGTGGACTGGAGGCTAAAAACTGACGGGCATGACTTCCGGTGAGCCACGCTGCGAAATGGTCTTGCCACACTGAGCTCCTGCCACATTTTCCCCTTTTTTGACGCTTATTACTTTAAAAGTGTAGTTTTGACTTCAGACACCACACCCGAACTTCTCTGAACGATGCCGAACAAAAATCCTGCGAGTTCTCCACAAAAACAGCAAGAAATTGTCAACAAACGCTTTAAAGCTAGTTTGCCACACGAGGACATAGCATTGCTAATCAAACAGACAGTGGAGACAGAACGAGAGACTCTGCGTGAGGTGGTAGGTTCCATGCTAACCGTGACCCTAGACAAAGCACTGTCGCCACTCAGCGCTTGTATCTCCGAAAACGGAGCCCTGCTACGTTCGCTTCAAGACAACATCGATTGCCAAGCAGCTAAAGTTGAGACGCTAACAACTAAAGTAGATGGCCTCCAAGGCTCTGTTCGCCAAGTGAAAAGAGAAGCAAACCACTGCATAACTGAACTGAGCAAACTGCAACTAAAGACTGACGAGCTGGAAGACAGAGGTAGACGAAACAACATCCGAATCGTGAACTTGCCTGTGGGAGTGGAGGGCGAGGATGCCGCTGGGTACCTGAAAACCATGCTGCCTGTATGGATCCCTGACTTAGCAAAGACGGCAACATTACCACTGGAGATTGATAGAGCCCATCGAGTGTACACTAAGTCTTCCCAAGCCAACACGATGATTTTCCGACTTCTTCGGTATCCTGACCGTCAAGCGATTTTGCAAGGTGCAAGGAAGGCTAAACCCCGTCTCCCGAATGGCCCTAAATTGGAATTCTACGCCGATTACAGTGCAGGCACGGCCCGGAGAAGAAGTGCCTTCAAAGGTCTACGAGCCCGATGTCGCCAGATGGGAATAGACACCTTTCTGATCTACCCAGCTATCCTGCGGATTAAAATCAACGGCGAAACCAAATCATTCAATTCTGCTGAGGAAGCTGAACAGTTTATGTCAGACTATGATGCCAGACCTGGATCAAGCCAGCTAACCCGTTTTGATCCAATCGCTCCAGCTGAACCAGCGAATACAGGGCCAGGATCTGAAGGGCAAGTTACACTTGATATGGAGAGTTGATGGTTTAGTTTGATTGTGCAGTATATATGGCCTATGTTAGCCCGTTCAGTTTATGCAAAGGGGACAGTTCATGTTGCTAAATGCAGTTCCACTAATAATCTGGCTAACCGAGGGCATACAACATTAGGTCAGGAATAGAATAGCCTACTTTGTTGTCTTGAATTTAAGTGACTAGCGTTATCGGTGCTAGTTTCGTTTTTGCTGTTTCAATTCCGTATCCAAGCAGGATGTATTTTCTCTTGTACTATGATGCAGTTATTTTACTTTCTACCGCCACGTTTCATTTTATAGTTAAACTACACTTTGTCAGTTTTATTTTTGCTTAAGGGGGATGGTTAGGCACAAGTTCATTGTTAATAGACTTCGCCACGTGAATGTCACGGACGCTAGCTATAGAGGGGTTTGAGGGAGGGGTGGGGGTGTGGCTGCAGCCACACATAAACCAACACATGGAAACTTGTATATTTCAATTGTCTGAATATGTAACTCTTATTGCCAGTCAAGGTGTTTTTGCACACGCTGTTTTTTGTAGAAGCCTGTTTATTTTGTTTCGTTTAATATTTGATGATAATGGGTAACCACACCATACTTTCCCTTAATGTCAAGGGGCTGAATTCACCTTTCAAACGCGCCAGTGTTCTAGATTTTCTACGTAGGCATAACATAGATGTAGCGCTCTTGCAGGAGACACACCTTAGACCAAAAGATGTAACTAGAATGCAAAATAAGCACTATAAACCCATCGTGGCCTCAGGAGATGGCTCTCACACCAAAGGTGTTCTGATACTAATGAAACGGAACTTAACTCTCCAAATTGAAAAAATAAGCTCTGATGCATCAGGGAGGTTAGCTTACTGTTGTGCTTCTGTACAGGGAGAAAAGCTAGCTTTTGTGACAGTTTATGCTCCGACCATATATGATAAATCTTTCTTCCCAAATTTAACAAAAGAGCTGCTTTCTTTAAACGACTATCTTTTAATTATTGGAGCAGATATGAATACCTTTATTGATAGAAACCTAGACAGGTCTCATGCCAACATTTCAACAATTCAAGCCACTGCATCGGATGCTTTAAAGCACTTTTGTAAGAGTCTGGATTTGATAGATATTTGGAGAATACATAATCCAACTATTAAGAACTTTACCTTTTATTCAGCTGCTCATAAAATGTCGTCTAGAATAGATTTTATTTTATCATCATCAAAACTGGGTCAGTATGTTAAGTCAGTTAATATATGTCCACGCTACATGTCAGACCACAATCCAGTTATTGTTACTTTCGATCTCTTTCCCATGCATAGAAAACCAACAAGGTGGAGATTCAACACAACTCTCCTTCAAAATGAAGAATATCTCACTCAATTAAATTTGAAATTAAGAGAATTCATTGACATTAATATCAGTAGCGTTTCTAACCCCATGTTTGTATGGGCTGTGGTGAAGGGTTTCATAAGGAACAATGCTATCAGTTTTTGTACACATCTTAAGAAATTGAAAGCACTCCGAATAAAAGACTTGGAGTTAGAGTGTCAATGTTTGGAAAGGGATTTGAATTCTAGATACTCTGAGGAAAAAGATGTGCAACTTAAAATTAAACAGTCAGAACTAAATGATTTGGTTAAACAGAGAGTTGAATACTTAATGCATGTAACTAAACATAAGTATTATTCAGAGAGTAGTAAACCAAGCAAACTCCTCGCATTGACACTCAAGAAACAAGAGAATAAAATGTATATTTCTGCTATCCGCAACCCTCTTAAAGGGACTGTAACAGCACCACATGATATAAATGATACTTTCAAGACCTTTTTTACAAACTTATACTCATCTGAATTCTCACCATCCCAGGACCAATTTGATGATTTTTTTAGCAACATTGAACTTCCAGGTCTCTCCACCGATGAACTTGAAAAACTAGATTCCCCAATTACTTTAGAGGAGCTCCACCAAGCCTTAAAGCTTACTAATAAAGGTCGTTCCCCTGGCATTGATGGGCTACCCGCGGAATTACTTCTGACGTGCTGGGAAATATTGGGACCATTATGGCTTGATGTGCTAAATCATGCAATAGAAAATGGCAGCTTTCTTAAAGATATTAACATGTCACTCATAACCCTGTTAGCAAAGCCAGGTAAAGACCCTATGGAATGTGCAAATTACCGTCCCATCTCATTGATAAATGCAGACCTGAAAATATATGCCAAAGCGCTGGCCCTACGCCTTGAGAAAGTAGTGGGCAGGCTGATTCACATGGATCAGACCGGCTTTATGAAAGAACGTCTAGCATCTGATAATATAAGGCGGCTTCTTCATATTATTGATGAGACAGGGAAAACATCTTCCCCTAATGGATTGTTTTTTCTGGATGCTCAAAATGCATTTGACCGATTGGAATGGAAGTACTTGTGGAGAGCTCTGGAAGAATTCAAATTTGGTCCAAATTTTATTAGAATGATCCAAATTTTATATGCTAACCCATCTGCGAGAGTTTTTACAGGTGGGATTTCCTCTGACCCATTTGGCATATTTCGTGGGACGAGGCAGGGATGTCCTCTTTCCCCACTTCTTTTTAATCTTTCAATTGAGCCCTTGGCCCAGTTTATACGTCAAAATAATATTTCCACACCAATAACAATAGGTCCTTCACAACATCACATATCCCTATATGCTGATGATGCATTGATTTATATATCTGATATTCAGTCCTCCTTACCAAAGATCATGAGTACGCTGGACAATTTTGGGAAACTTTCAGGCTTTAAAACTAATCTTAAAAAATCCGTTCTCATGCTTCTCAATGTGGACAAAAATGAGCTGGCTGTTCCTTCTGACATTGTGGTGGCTGACCAAGTGTCCTATTTAGGTGTTCAGATAACATCAACTCTATCATCTATTTCCAAGATTAATTATTGTGCTATTTTGAAGAAAATAGAAAATGATATTAATAGATGGATGCCACTTCCATCATCAACACCTAGTCGAATTTCGGTCATTAAAATGAATGTTTTACCCCGAGTTAACTTCATTAGTTCAATGATACCTCTGCCCCCTCCAGTGGACTACTGGAAAAAACTAGATACTCTACTTAGGTCTTTTGTATGGAATAAGAGGCGTCCACGGATAAAATGGTCAATGTTACAACAACCCAAACTCCAAGGAGGTTGGGCTCTTCCAAATTTCAAGCTATATCATTGGTCCTTTATATTGCAGCATAGTAGACACTGGTTAAACTTAAATGCACAAACCTCCTGGATTGAAATTGAAAGATCTCTTGTTTCCCCAATAAGACTTCAGGATTACTTATTTTCAGGTATTTCAGCTAGACAATCTTCCTTACGGTGTGGCCCCATTGTATCTTATTTGTTGAAAACCTTCAAACTGGTAGAAAAATATTTGGGTGTGGAAGTAAAATGGCACAAACACTCCCCACTATGGTTGAATCGATGTTTGCTGTCTGGGAATAAAACATTTAATCAAGGTCCATGGGCGCATACAGCTATACATGTACTAAACGACATTAATGGAGAGAACTCTTTATTGAGTTTTGGTGACCTGGTCTCTCTTTATGGTATCCCTACTCATTCACTTTTTCACTATTTTAAGTTGCGATCAGCCCTTAGATCATGTAACATCCAATGGGGCTCCAATTTAAAATTACATCCTATTGTAGAATTTATACAAAGAGCACCCAGAAGGATAGTCTCATTTATTTACACTCAATTGCTGGCACATCTTGGAACCTCTGACTATTTTGTTAAAGACTGGAAGAAAGATGTAGGAAATCTACAGGGAGACATCGATTGGGAAGCTGTATGGGACAATGTCACCAATTCGTCAAAAAATCCGAACCATAAATTTATTCATTTTAATATATGTCACCGCACCTATTTGACCCCCCAAAGAAGATATTTGATGGGTTTAGCTCCCCATCCCTATTGTACCTTTTGCCCACATGGTAATGTAGGGAGTTTCATGCACTCTTTATGGAGCTGCCCAGAGGTTTATTCTTTTTGGAATAGTGTAATCAATATCATATCCGATTTAACAGACATCATATTTCCAATGGACCCTGCATTGCATCTTTTGCTTGATGATTCAAAGTTTTGCATCACAGAGAAAACACGGAAACTTTGGTTAGCAGGTATGACCGCAGCCAAAAAAATAGTGGTTCAGAGATGGCTTCCACCCCATGATCTTTCTGTAAAACACTGGTTGTATACTGTATTAGACATTATGCACCTAGAACTTTCCTCAGCAAGAATTAACCATGCAAAGCCTTCTACTATCAATAATTGGCTACATGGCATTGCTATGATTAAAGAGTTGCTCCTGTAAAAGCTTTCTTTCTTTGTTGATGATTTGTATGATCTTTTTTTTACTCCGCTGACTAATGCGGATCCATGTGTTGGTAAGGGATTGGGTGGGATGGGGGGGGGGGGGGGGGTATTTGGCCAAAATGCTCTGTACTGTGTACTTTGTATTGTGTTGAAAAGTCAATAAAAATTGAATTACAAAAAAAAAACTGACGGGCATAGCGATTTGTCTCGTTTGCAAGCACATTCCAGAAATCATCACAGAGAAAGAGTGACAGAAAATCTAACTTAATGGTCCTCAGGGTGGAGGCCCCTTTCCCCCCAGGTGCTCTGCCGCCGCATCCTCCTCCACCGCCGCTCCTCCAAACTCCTCCGCCTCCTCCGCCTGCCCCTCCTCGGCCTCCTCCGCCTGGCCTGTTCGGCCCTATCCCGCCGCAGCCTCAGGGTCTGCAGTCGGCCAAACCGGCGGGCCGACTGCAGCGCAACAGTGAGCCTTTTCAAAAGTAAAACAAGCAATCTCATCACACTTTTCACATTTACGCTAGATTGTTTCCCCAACAACTCCCATCAGGTCATGACTCCGTTGAGATAGCAAATATACTCACTGCTGCACTTTGAGGCGCAGCTCACGGTTCTCTTGGACCAGAGGATTTGGAGCCTCCCCCTCCTCCTCCTCCCCCTCCTCCTCCTCTGCCTCCTCTTCCTCCTCTGCCTCCGCCTCCTCTTCCACCTCCGCCTCCTCTGCCTCCTCTTCCTCTTCTTCTTAAAAAATCAGTCAGGTTTGGCATTAGGGGAGTTACTATAATATTTCCTCTTAGTTAGGTACAATTTCAAATTCTGTTATCTAATTAATCTATTCATGGTGAAACTGATTCAGATTAGTACTTTTATGTGAAATCAATACCATTTTTAGAAAATAATGATTTAATAATGTTAACAGTTCTTTCACAAGTGTTTTTTTGTTATTGAAAATCATTTCTTAGTACTTTTTAAATGTCACACCATAGGACACATTCACAGTGCAGCAGAAAAAAAATATGTGAGGTAATTGACAAAATTAATGACCACTATTATTTTCTGAAACTGCAGTATTCATACTTCGTGAACATATGTATTTTTCTTCAAAAGTGATGTTTTCCAAACATGTTTTACTTATTCTTGGCCATTTGTCAACTACCCTTTTACTCTACAAAATGGCTGACTATGTGACCTGAGCTGATATGACCTCACCTGTACTACTTTGAAGGGAAAACAAGTTTTTCTTTTGCATCTTATAGGAACTGGTGATGTAAAATTAATGGCAAGTTATGCAATCAATATACCTTAATGTGTCTACAGAAACAGGACCTGCAGGATGTTAGAATGAGGTGTGTTGAGTGGAACACTAGTTGTGAAGTCTGTGTGCGTTTCTCGCTGGTGCTACTCGAACTGGCTATGTAATACCGTTAGAGAGACACCGCAACGTTTGGTTTGTTCAACCGATTTATTGGAGTCCAACAGAGGAATAAAGTGCTCGTTGCTTGTAATAGTATGACTGTGGAATTGTATGGGTGTGTCTGTGTGTGTGGTTTTCATTAAATACTGAAATACAGAATGTTTAAATATAAATTGCACATGAGGAACATAACATACACAAATACATGTATGCATGCACGCAGTACAGATCAGAGACTACTAAACAATATTCACTCTGTAATACATAATTGCTATGCAATAAATAACTGCTGTGCAACAACCAAAAAACGCTGAACAGCAATGTGAATCCACAGAGTCCAACGCAATAGAAAACAAGAGTTGCACCGAATCACTACCTACATTGGCCACTAGATGGCACTCTAAGACCACGAATGGAACATCACACTAGCATTCACATCTAATAGTCACGTGACAGACTAGTGGCGCGAATGGCACGATGAAATGTACTTCATCATCAACCAAATTAGCAACACTATCGCTAGTGCCGTTGAATTAATCATCAGCAGGACTTTATTTCACGAAAGTAAAACACTGTATCAACATGTATCCAAGAAGAAAGGTATTAGTATTAATCAACTAAATGTTATCTTTGTGCAACAGGTACCTAGCATCACGATATACACTAGCATGCTACACTGAAGTTCTACTAAAGTAAAATACCATCATGTTGACTACACAAACGAAGATAAATGTAACACCAGTATGGGCATAATATTGTGCACTTACGTTCCCAATGACACACAGGCAACACAACAGAAACGTAACACTAGTAACGTGCAACTTTATCAACATTAGGGGCAGCTGAGCTTGTGTCCGCAGCGAACTAGAAAAAGGAAGAGGCATCGTTGCGCAATGCGCATGTGCGCAGATACGTGGGTTAAAGAAGTGACGTAGACTTGTCACGAGCTGGACTTGTTGGTTGTGGATGAGCAGGTGAACGCGTGGCAGCCGTCCGGGTAGAAGAATGGCCTCAAAACGTCCTTTTCCAGAGGACGACCTGAGTTGTCCGGTGTGTCTAGATGTGTTCCAAGACCCCGTTATCTTGGCGTGCTCACACAGCATGTGTAGAAGTTGTGTGGAGCAGTCCTGGGAGGGGAAGTTATCGAGGGAATGTCCAGTGTGCAGGGCCTCTGCATCGAACGACCCACTCGTCCCTAATCTTATTTTAAAGAACCTGTGCACAAGCTTGAAAGAGAGAAAAAGAACAGCTACAGAAGGGCAGTGCGGTCTGCACAAACAAGAACTGAATCTCTTCTGTGTTGACACTGAAGAGCTTGTGTGTATTGACTGCATAGACTCACCCAATTCCGAATTTCTTCCCGTGGATGAAGTCTTCATTAATGCTGCAAAGGTGAATTTGATTGATGTAATTATGTGGACAACATGAAGCCTGGCCTACCATACGTTTTGTTCTCATGAGGACCTCTTTCTCACACACACACACACACACACACACACTTTTTATGGTTCTTGTTGTCCATTTCAGAAAAAACTCAGGAGAAAGCTCACCTCCCTGCGGAAGAAGATGAACTGTTTTAATAAGGCCAAAAAGGAGTCTGTTAAGACAGGCGGACACATTAAGGTAACATAATGAATATTAATGTTTTTAATAATGCCTATAGTTATCTGTATACAGGCAAACACATTAAGGCAACAGCATAAAGAATGTTTGGGAAACAGGCTTATAATATGACCGCTGAAAACATTATGGTCATATCTTACAGTGGGCCCCATATAGAAGTGGCCATTTCACTCATACACGGGTCAATACGGTTTAACCTAAAAAATTGATAGGCCTACAAATGGTTTTGGTAGCGCTTTAGAATACGTGCTTATAAGGTATACTGTGCTTAATAAACAGTTAACAATTCGTTACTAACCGTTAGTTAACTGTTGTTACTTGTTATCCTTTAATAACATTAACTAACTGATAACATGCAGCTTGTAAGTGTTAATAAGCAGCATTTTAGGTTGCTTACAAGTATATTTGTTAACAGTTAACGTTTAGCTTACACGGCTACTTACTTTGATATGAACAGGGATGCCTGGGCGCAGGATCCAGGATCCAGATCCGGCCGCCTTGTTTCCTTTTCGATCGATTCGCTCGACGTGCACACATATACAAATCCTTTTTGCACCTCGTAGGATTGGCCTTAACGGTGTGACCTTAGACCATCCTACAGGTAATTTGTAGGCCTATCTGACGAAGACCTGAGTGGTTGAAATGTTGTTCTTATTAAATCACACTGGGAGCAAAGAAGACTATCTTCACGTTTTCCCCCTTTGCAGTTGTTTAAAAAATCCCATAAACATGGGATAGGGCCTAGGGAAGCCTACATCAGATGGGATAGGGCCTAGGGAAGCCTACATCAGATGGGATAGGGCCTAGGGAAGCCTACATCAGCTGGGATAGGGCCTAGGGAAGTCTACATCAGATGGGATAGGGCCTAGGGAAGCCTACATCAGCTGGCCTAAAGATTCGACCCTTCTGCTTAGCATTCACTGATTTGCATGCAGTCATTTCAACACTGACATTGCTCTAGTCTACTTTGGCTATTTAAAGGAACACTTCACTGTTTTTTCATATTAAACTACATTATTCCCTTAAAGGCATACTATGCAGGATTGGCGATTTCATCGCCGGTTTCGCTTTCGCTTTTCATTTTCGCTCGTTTTATGCTTGCATATTTCTCTGCAGAGCTTCCCCTACAGCTTTAGCGTGTATATTTTACAAAACTCCTCAATCGGTCAGTCTGCCGTGCCTTTTCATGAGACTTTACGTGACACTTCCTGGAGTAGAGCATGGGTGCGTGCCCGGTGTCTCTTGAAGTTGCAAGTGTGGTTTTACCGCTACAGACCACTAGAGCGGCCAAAAAAAACACTGTTCGACCGGTAATGACTCATTTAATCATATATAACAGTATGGAACGAATTGATTAACTGAAAAACGTTGCATAGTATACCTTTAACTAAGCTAAGTTGATACATAATTAAAGTCGGCGCAGGAATATCCTCACTCCAAAGTGAAACTGAAAGTACAAGAGTGATGATATTACTGGGCCGAGTCGAAGTGTTATTCCGCCACACAACATAGTTATCCCTCTTATCCGCTTAGAAATGTACCACGTTTTATTTTGTCTCACCATACTTGGTCGTGTGACTACTCGTGTAACTCTAAATTCAACACAAATCACTCATTACACCTGGAGGAGTTCTTTGTCCTTTCTTTCAGTAACTTACCTTACCGTTCGTTATATAACGATCTCATTAGTTACGTAATTTGTATAAAATGGATGTTTTCAATTTTTTTGACCCCCCCCCCCCCCCCCCCCCTCCATGGTGTGTGTGATCATCCCACTGATGCCATGTGTTCATTGCAGACACAGGCTGACGACACAGAGCAGAAGATCCGTGCGGAATTCCGTAGTCTCCACCTGTTCCTCGAGGAGGAGATGATGACCAGGATAGATGCACTGAGGGCTGAGGAGCGTGAGAGGGCTCTCCGGCTCGGAGAGAGAACGGAGACGCTGGGGAGGCAGATCGACACCATCTCGGAGAAGATCCAGGCCATCGAGGAGCAGTTGGAGGCTTCAGACACCTCAGTCGTGCTGGTGAGAGACAGTCTCTGATAGTCCTTTTCTACCGATGGAGAATCAGTTCCGTTCCCGTTCACAAACCAACATCTGAACAGCCAATCAGAACCCATCACATTTTAGCCATCACATTTATTAACACGAGGAGAAACTTTTTTATATCGTTAGTCGGTGTGAACGCTTTTATCGTTGTAGTTCTAGTTATGGTTCTAGTTCTGGTTCTTGGTGTGAACGCTTTTATCGTTGTGGTTCTAGTTATGGTTCTAGGTGTGAACGCTTTTATCGTTGTGGTTCTAGTTATGGTTCTAGGTGTGAACGCTTTTATCGTTGTGGTTCTGGTTATGGTTCTAGTTATGGTTCTAGGTGTGAACGCTTTTATCGTTGTGGTTCTGGTTCTGGTTCTAGTTATGGTTCTAGGTGTGAACGGCCTTTAAAGACAGAAAGGAAAGGGTTATGGACACCGGTGCTGACATGAGTGTGGTGCATTCTGCTTTCATCATTCGACTGCTTAGACAACATTATTCTCAATGCAATCCTATGTATTGTATCCTATCCTATCCTGTCCTATACAATTGTATCCTATCCTATACAATACACACCGATGCCGAACTCTGCCGCTACCTCTGCTGGTGTGTGGGGTTGTGTTGTAGGTAAGCACTTGTGTTGTAGGAAGCGCTACTCACAACTAGTCTTGCTGATCCTACGGCCAATTGCACTCATTGATGCACTTATTACACTCATTAATGCACTTATTGTGTTTTTTTGTTTGTTGTTGTGAATTTGTTGTTAGAACTGCTCTTAAATATTTAAAATGTTTTTACCATCTTGTAAGCCGCTTTGGTTAAAAAGCATCAGCCAAATGTAGTGTAATGTCATGTAATGTAATGTCATGTAAGTCATGTAGTGTAATGTAGTGTAATGTAATGTAATTTAATGTAATGTAAAAACAATGATGCCTAATCTGTTTACACCTGTTTTCTGTTTTACAGAACTACAAAACCACTTTGGACAGGTGAGAAATCACTCTCCCCTCTCTCTCTCCCTTTCTCTTCATTACTCCCTCTCTCTCTCTTTCTCCCTTACTTCCTCAGTCTTTCTCTCCCTCCCTTTTCTATTTTACAGAATTACAAAACCACTTTGCATAGGCGATCTCTCTCTCTCACTCTCTTTCTCTCTCTCTCACCCTTCTTCTCTCAATTCCTCCCTTGTTCTCTCTCCCTCCCTTCCTCCCTCTCTTTTTCTCTCCCTGGTTCCCTCCCTCTCCCACTCCTTCCCTGACTCCCTCCCTCTCCCTCTCTATCAACCCAAACCCAAACCCACGGCAGCACTGACTCCTGAATGTTGTTCCAGAGCCCAGTGCACACTGCAGGACCCAGAGAGGGTTTATGGGGCTCTGGTCGATGTGGCAAAGCACCTGGGCAACCTGAAGTACAACGTCTGGGAAAAGATGGCGGATTCATTCGTTATTCAATACAGTGAGTACTAATGCACTGTGCACTGTAATTGTGAAGGCTGTTCAGTCTGCATTTTTCTAATCTGTGTCTAGCCCTTAAGCCGGGCAATACCAACACTGGCCCTCATTTATGAAACGTGTGTACGACCTAAAACAGGCGTACGACAGCAGGGTTTCGCTATATACATTTTACCCGCCGCACCTTAATTTCTGCTGCCACACCTTCAGAATTTTCATAGGTTTAAAGGAATAGTTCGGAATTTTGGACATAGGATCTCATTTCCAACTTAGCCGAGGTGATATAGGTCGGTGGAGACAGTTTTTATCGTGTTTAACCCCTTCTTTAAGTTGCAGCGTTCCCCTTTGCTAAGCTGGTTCTGAGCTAACGCATTTCAACGGTAACATCCAAAACAGTCTTACTCATTCCACAGCACACCCGAGACAAGTAAATTAAAGACTATCGATGTACATGTCCGTGTTGATAGAATAATTTGAGAAATAAAACTAACTTTGCAACTCAATGATTTATTACATTTTGAGGGATTTTTAGTTTCTCAGCTGCAGCGGAATTTTACTTTCTAGATTAGTAGTACTGCGTCATAAAGTAAACAGAAGCGAGCTCCAGTCGGGACATCCAGTAGATTCAGTGTGCATCCAAAAAATGTGAAAATAGACACTACAGGTGGACACCACATAGTTTCCACCAATTTCAGTTGAAAAAACAAAAAAACCAGAAAGGAACCAACTGTGGCTTCTTGCAGCCGGCTGGGCTGACGTTATGTGTGCTGTAGAAGCCTGGCAGAGTGGAATTAGTTGGAGCAGCAAGTAAACTTGTGTGATAATCACATAACCAGCTTCCTCTGTAGCCTGGATAATATCAATCCGCTACTGCCATACAGGGAACTTGCGTTATCTCGGCACCAGCTTAGCACCAGATGAACGCTGGTTCTTAAGGAAGGGGCGAAATTTACTGAAAATGGTCTCCATCGACCTATATCACCCCAGCAATTCCGAACTATTCCTTTAAGCAATAAGCCCAGAGAGGCCGTGGTTTATACTGTATAATCGAACAGCTAAGGGGCTTTGTTAGGCGCGACGTGAAGCGGCGTTTCAGCCAATCATAATCAAGGACCGGAACTATCCGTTTTAGAAAATCGAATATATCAACACCAATATTGCAACTTCATAATAGCCATCCAAAAAAAAAAGGTTTGATGCAAGTAATTTCCCATCAATTAATGATATTTACATTTTTAGATAGTTTACAAATGATTTACTAACAAATAAAAGACTAAGACACAACTTTATCATAGCCATCTGAAAAACAGATATTGTAATTGTTTTTTCTAACTAACTATTAATCCATCATTTATAGTTCAACCTATGTAGTATGCATAGGTGTTGTGTATATGGCTATGTAAAGGCCTACAATCAACATTATAATCATTAACAATAATGCAATATATCATTTAATAAGACAATATTTGCAATAATAATGTAGCTTATTAATATAAAATAAACTAAAATCAAGTGATGACTAAACAGATATTTTTTAGTATGTTATATATAAATAAATAGTTATTTTTTTCATAAGCTGATAATAAAGTATTTTTAAGTTGAATAGTAATCATTGATTGTTATCTGCTGTACAAATTATTAATTTATGATTATTAAGTTATTAAATGTTTAATTATAGTTGCAAAATGAAGCATCAATTAACCATTTATAACGGATGGTTATTGTAAAGTGCTACCAGAGTTTCTATGTCACCACACCTTTTAGGTGTTTTAACTTGTTCAGTCCCGTACACTTTTAGGCTATTGACATTATGTTTGAGGTTGTTCAAATGTATTGCGACAGGGTAATCTTTATCGTTGTGCTTGATGGTACTTTTATGTTCACTTATCCTACTCCTCAAATGTCGGCTGGTTTTGCCTGCGTACACTAGATCACAGGGGCAGGTGATCGCATAAACAACCAACTTTTTATGAGATAGAGAGACCCCCTTAAAGACAAAAAGATTATTTGAGCACTGATATGCGTTACCCCCCCCCCCACCCCCCTCACTCTATTTATTTTTCTGCAGCTCCTGTGATTCTGGACCCCAACACGGCGTTCCCATGCCTCATCCTCTCTGACGACCTGACGGCGTTCCGAGACGGCATATGGGAGCCGGTGGGACGGCAGCTCCCTGATAATCCCGAGAGACGTCGTGCTCACGCTGGTGTGCTGGGCTCCGAGGGCTTCCGGTCTGGCGTGCACCGCTGGGTAGTGGACGTGTACAACAGCACGTCATGGCTGCTGGGTGTGATGGAGGAGTCTGCAGAGGGGCAGGGAGGCGTACCAAGTTACCTGTACCTAGAAATGCAATCAGTATCCCCGGCAACATACCGCGCGTGCTCTCCAGAGAAGTCAGTGGAGGTCAAACAGCACAGGCAGCCTCTGAGGGTTACGGTGACGCTAAATTGTGAGGCGGGAAAGCTGACCTTCACCAATAGCATGGACAACAGCAGCATGCACACCATCCAGCACACCTTCACCCAAACAGTGTTCCCGTTCTTCAGCACCACCTGCCCTGATACTCCTCTTAGGCTCCTGCACATGAGGATCTCTGTAGACCTCCAGTCAGCCATGGGAATCAACAGATCAAAATGTTCTCTTAAATGGTAGAGGCAGCTGAGTGTACACACACACCACCTCCACTACACCTGCTTCTGGTTGATGAGGAACACCCAAGCACGACACACACACACACACACACACACACACACACACACACACACACACACCACCTCCACTACACTTGCTTCTGGTTGATGAGGAGCACAGACACACACACACACGGACACACAGGCGCACACACACACACACACACACACACACACACACACACACACACACCACCAGGTGTGTCTGTTTAAGAGGAGAGTGAATCAGGAAAGTGGAACTTAGTTCAACAGTGGAAATGAGTGGAATTGACGTCTGTTGAGTGTAAGTGACTTGCTGTTGCAGTACATCAGTCCTGGTATCTGTCAGCTTAGCTTTGTTCTATTTAGGCTAACCACAACATAATAGAGATGCTACTACTGCTATTTGTATTTATGTTAGTTTTAGTTTATTTTTTGTGATTAGTACTATTAGTAATCGATCATGTATATGTTTATTATGCAGCGGCTAAACGAGATGTCTGGCAGGAAAGAAACATTTTACATTCCACATAAGTGGTAATGAGTTCTATTGAAAGTCAAGTTCATTCTGCAACATTTAACGTCAGTTCAGTTGGTATCTCTTATCTCAATTCTATTCAGATTCCTCACCTACACAAATGTGATGTGATTTAAAGTTATACCTAGTGAATGTGTATTATTTTAAAAGTTTATGTTTTTGCGATTAATGCCGCTGGCTAGTCATTTGTTGTCATCATTTGTGGTAGCCTACGCTGTATGCTGACTATTTTTCTTCATTGAATCTCTGCTCATCTGTAGAGAGTGTGTGTTTTTGAAGTTCATTGAAGTTTGAATTTAAATTCAGTTTAAGCCAAGCCAATCACAATTCCTGTTGTATTGTTAATTAAAACATTGACTTGCACAGGCTGACACCTGGGTGCTCTTCTGTTGAATATGAGTTGGGTCATCGAGGTCTGTTCATGTGCTGTATGGCGAAATAAAACTGTTATGTGAATGTGAAGCAAAATACAGCTCTTCCTTTCAGTCTTTGTTTGCTATCTTATAGGTGGCTATAAGTACAGTATATCTTCAGTTAGTGGAGCACAACATTTCAAAGCTGTGTCCCTCTGGGAATCGTTGACTGGGCATAAATACTGTATCTGTCATACTGTATGTGCAGCAGCCGAAGTAGATGAGCTAAATGATGTTTTGACAGGAAAGAGTAGGCCTACATTCCACAAATGTTGTAGCCTAATACGTCAATAATTTCAAATCAATTTTATTTTGCAGGTGTGGTTAAGACCAGCCATAGGCCTACATTGTAATTGATATCTGTTTTTATTTATCTAGATTCTTTTCAGATTTCTCATCACAAAATGAGAAGCTATCCTACATTGTGAATACTTTGGCAAATGATCAACAAATCATCACACTTCATACAGTCAGTGCTCGAGGGAATGCGTTTTAGAATGTCCCATAAATGAGTGGCCCCTCGTGTAATGGCATGATACTACAAGTGAGCAATGTCGAGGAAAACCACAGGATTTTTGATAGGATTTGCGTGGTTGATTGCCGTTTTACACATGGAAGGCAAGAAGAGAAAGGTTAGCGGAGCGTCTATTGTTATTGCTGGACGGGAACTACCAGCTAGTCAAATGTTGGTCGGTAATCACTGGAACCGTAGGCCTATATATTGTAATCATTCTTACAAAGTGCCCGGTTTTCCAATTGTTTTATTACCTGTGGTAGGCCTATTAGGTTGACATTGTGTATAGCCTACTTCCTTATCTAAATGTATGAGGCTATTGGAGTGCTATGATATCCAGATACATGCCCTTCCGTACCCAAGTTACACTATTTTTTACAGTCTATGGTTACACGCAGTTGCGAATCATTTGAGTCGGGCCGGTGCGGTCAGAATTTTCCCGGTGGATTTTAGTCTATGATTTTAGTGCCCCACCCCGCCCCTGTCAGCCAGCAATGATCGATTTGTTTGGTTGACATCACCATGGAAATCACAGACAAAAAAAGAGGTTCTTGAAGCCTCATCCAGTCCTGGTGGTGGCGGTAGCGTGCCCTTTTATCCGAACGAACGGGGTGATAAAGCACGCGACTGAACCGGACTGAACAGTGAAAGCGTGGCAGCCGACCGGGAACAAGAATGGCCTCAAAACGTCCTTTCCCCGAGGACAACCTGAGTTGTCCGGTGTGTCTAGATGTGTTCCAAGACCCCGTTATCTTGACGTGCTCACACAGCATGTGTAGAAGTTGTGTGGAGCAGTCCTGGGAGGGGAAGTTATCGAGGGAATGTCCAGTGTGCAGGGCCTCGGCATCGAACGACCCACTCGTCCCTAATCTTATTTTAAAGAAACTGTGCACAAGCTTGAAAGAGAGAAAAAGAACAGCTACAGAAGGGCAGTGCGGTCTGCACAACAAACAACTGAATCTCTTCTGTGTCGACACTGAAGAGCTTGTGTGTTTGGACTGCATAGACTCCACAACAGCCACTTCCAGATTTCGTCTCGTGGATAAAGTCTCCATTAATATGAAGGTGAATTTGATTGATGTCAGAATGTGGACAACATGAAGCTACCATACATTTTGTTAATGAGGACTTCTTTCTGCCAAACGCACACACACACACACACACACACACACACACACACACACACACACACACACACACACACACACACACACACCAGGGATGGAAATTAGCACCAGCCACCAGCCAAATGCTGGTAAAATGTGAGAGTGGCTGGTAGATTTCAGACACAAAGTCATATTTTAACATTTAGTGGCTGGTTAATTTCACCAGAAATCTGCTATTGGCTGATAGATTGTCACATTTTCAAATTTTAATTTCCACCCCTGACACACACACACACACAAACACACTTATTATGGTTCGTTGTCCATTTCAGAAAAAACTCAGGGAACGGCTCACCTCCCTGCAGAAGAAGATGAATCGTTTTAATAAGGCCAAAAAGGAGTCTGTTAAGACAGGTGGATACATTAAGGTAACAATATAATGAATATTAATGTTTTTAATAATGCCTAACAATTATCTGTTAATACGGGCAAACACATTAAGGCAACAGCATAAAGAATGTTTAGGAAACCGGCGTATAATACGATTGCTGAACACATGGTAATGTGGGTCCCATTTAGAAGTGTCCATTTCACTTATCGCCACGAGGTGGCAGTACAGTCCGCTTTAGCATAGAGCTCCACAGTCCCACCCACAGCCTTGCCCGGAAGTAAAAATCCAATACAATTTCTCCAAAGCCATCGATATCTCAAAGTTACGACAGCCGTTGACTTCCATGTTAAAGCCAGATTAGAGCGGTCACGTGGTTAGTGGGTAGACTCAGTAGTTCCCTCGGTCCCTGGTTTACTACGGGATTGACAGCAGCGATCGCATTAATATTTACGGTAAATACTCGATGAAAATTACTATAAACTGCATTTCCACATACATATATATTACTCAATGAAAATGCATTATTATGCACACGACTATAAGTCATGTAGAAAAGTCTTATTATAACACCTGAGATATTCATTCATTCTCAATGGAATAGTTCCCGGATGTGCCGCCATTGTTTGTACACGGGAGTCAATGGTAGTGTCGCAACTTTGAGATATCGATGGCTTTGAATTTCTCCATTGACAACTGGAGAATAAGCCATAAAATCATAACCGTCCATGGTAGACTTAAAACCAGCTATGATGTGACTGAGCGATTATACCGGCTCATATAGATGTCAAAAGTTAATGGGGCATCAACCTTGTTTTGAGAAAACAATGTTTTATTCACGATTTAACAAGAGAGTACTACACTACCCGACACCCTAACGTGTAAAACTGGTGAAAGCAGAGCCTTTGATTGGTAGAGATCGCCGTTGCCATGGCAATCCCAAACAAACTGTTCTCAACTTTTCCCGCGCCTATCGTCCAGCTATCGTCTTGCTGGAACTTCAAAACTTAAAATGGCTGCAGGCAGGGTGGGAATTAGACCAAGGCCATGCGGCCATGGCCGCCGTTGCCCTACACTTTGGCCTTGATGCCCCGTGAAAAAAACCCCATCATGCGGCCACAGTGGCCTTTATGCCCCTGACTTAGGGTTACCAACCATTCAGTACGGAATCGTCCCGTATTTGACACATAAAAGTCTTGTTCCGTATTGAACTGATACGGAACGCTCTTTGCTCTTTGATTGAAATTAGGTCCGTGCTTCACCTGATAATTTGCTGCGCAATTGATCACACAATCGCGGACCGACAGAAAAAGAAAGCAAACGTTACTGCAATCAGGAAGAAATGCTAGCTAATTCGATGTGATTAAACATAGAGCCATACGATTAAGTAGTGGTATGAGCTTTCATTGAATGCATGTGTGCGCGCGTTTGCGTGACAGAAACTGAAACTACATGATAACGTTAGTGTCAAAGCTCTGCTTCAACCTGTCGGAAGGTTATTTAATTATTCAACAACATTTAATAGAGCAACGTGGATTCCCGCAACTTCCATACAAACAGCGCAAACATTGTTTAGCATTGACTGTTGTTTACCGGTAGTCAAATATGAATGTAGCCTAGTCTTTCATTTAAAGATCTCCAGATTTACGCCTATCTGCACGGCCGTTTACCATAGACAAACGTTGGTATTGTGTTTTCTTACATTCAGGCATTCAAATTAAATTTCATTATAAACCATATCATTTTATTTCTCCATTTGCCTACCAGAGTGTAGCCGTTTTCAGACAGCGGTGTATTTTCGCAATGTTCACGGACTTTTGCTTTCAACAAATACCCTATGCGTCATGTCAGAATGTCCGCTATCGTCAGAAATGCGGCAGGTAATTATCGCAGAATGTGCAGAAACCTGTCTGAAAACGGCTTATGATGCTTGCACGAGGGAAACATCCCAAAACAATAGCACCCATATTTGCTGTTGTTTTCAGAAGTATCTCTCATGCAAACATGCAAAAGAATGAACTGTAAATTATATCTATCTATCTTACATTAGTATAGCCTAAAGCAGACCGCTGATGTGCATAGTTCACAAATTTTTTGTAAACAATTTTGGCACAAACATTGACTGCTTTGAAGTGAAAGTGCATGTTTAACAATATAGCATAATACTAATTGTGATATGATAATCATAATGATGATTTGATGAGAGGTGGGGTGAGGTAGGCTATGTGTAGGTGGGCCCTATGACCCCAAAGTCTGCCATGATTGGGCCTCAACTTAAAGAAGTTTGAGGCTGCGTTAGTGTTTCTCAAAGCCTACAGAGGCTAGAGGGTCTATGTATTTGTGTCGAGATAACCCTGAAATGTAAAACCATCGAATTTTACTCAGTGGCCTTTGTGCCCTATCATGTGGCCTTGGTGCCCCTAAAAAAAAAAGAAGGTGAAGGCCAAATGGCCTTGCCCCTAAAATGACGAAATTCCCACCCTGGCTGCAGGGCTGTCAGGACCGATGTGTGGTCTTCCGAAAAAGAACGGTTTTCTCATCTTGAAGGTTGAATTTACTCAATGGAAACGGTAGGAAGTAATCATCTTCTTTTCTCAGATTAATATGGAACCATGTTAAACTATCGTTAGGCTGCAAATGTTGGAAATGTGTGTACGTTTGCAAAGCATCACAGGATTTGAGTTCTCTAATTTCTCTCGGAATTTAAGATATGTACACAGTCTTGTACCTTTCGCTTTTTTTACATTTTCTGTTTTAAATTTTTTCACTCGAAATTATAAGTTATATGCTTATGAGTTACATCGTAGCTGGTTAGCCTAAGGCACAGGTGTCAAACTCAAGGCCCGCGGGCCAGATGCGGCCCGCCACGTCATTTCATATGGCCCGCGAGAGCTTTAAGGGTTTGATACAGTATGTGGCCCGCGAGAGCTTAAAAGGTCCGATACAGTTTTTGCGTATAGGCAATACACTGCAATACAATGCACGCATGTGAGACTGACAGGGAGGCAACATCAACCACCTTCCTCTATGATCAGTGCAACTGGCTACATCAGATGTGATAGCAACGTGTACGTGTGAAAACAAAATAGACCAGTATTCTAAACTATTTTAGCGAACGGAGCGCCTAAATTACGCGCTCGGTTTAGCCAGCCTGTGAAACGCATGATTGTTTGAAGTGCGTGTGCTTCTTTGAGAGGGGAATCGATGTAAATTGTAAACTACGTGATACGTTTACGTCTACGTTTAAAAGGCATGTATAATTGTGTGTAGTCTTATTATCCAAAAAATCCAGCTCCAAATCCTTGCTAATCGAGCAAGTGATTGTTTGGCCAAAAGCGAAAATAAGCCTATTCTGACCGAGAAGAGGTGCATTCATATCAGGCAAGCAGAGGTATGCTAGAAGTTTGTAGTAATCGCCCTGTTGCTTTGCATTTTCATTTCAGTTTAAAACGAACAACATAGAATCCACACAACACCTTGTGTATGGAACGGTGTAGGCTAGTGACGCATTTCATATGGATGCACTTTTTGACATGACAGTTAGCCTACTCGTTTGCATCACTTGCTAGATGTAAAACTGCATTTCGTTACTGGTATTTCACTCTTGCAATGACAGTAAAGTTGAATATACTCGAATCTAAAAACACAGAAATATGGAAAAAAAAAAGAATCCATGGCATGATCTCTTCCTGACTGACCAGTGACCCTCATTGAAAAGTCAAACTGTATGGAACTGACAGTGTTTTGTTTTTACAAAACATAACAATAATTAAAAAAGAACATGTCATGCTGATACCTTTTGCTCTTCTCGATTTTAGAAGTTTTACCGATGCTAAAGATTTTGTGGCTGGTGCTACAAATCAAGTTACATCTGGCCCTTTGAGGGCAACCATTGGGCTGATGTGGCCCTCGGTGAAAATGAGTTTGACACCCCTGGCCTAAGGCATGGTCTAAAACTCTTTATATCTGGATTTTTCCAGAAGTCAATGGGAGAAATGAATGAGAAATGTATGTTCCGGGCAAGCACCTCTCTATAGGAGGGGCGGGACTGTGGAGCTCTATTGCGGCACTTTGATGGATACTGTCAGTTACAGAACGAGAAAGATCACCTCCTTGAAGGCACACAGTAGACTAGGCTACATCAGAGCCTACTTTTGTTTTCATCAAGCTGGGCCCAAAGATGATGGCCACTGCATGATATCAGCTCAACTCGAAGTCATTTCAACACTGACATGGTGGTGTGTCAAAGTAGACTAAATCAATGTAAATGAACTAACTAACTAACTAACTAACAAACAATAAAGGACTTAATTACACACAAGCTACTATTTCACTGACTATAAAAATAACTATGTAGGAAGCTTAGAACCCAGAATTGACCTGCACACTACAAAAGTGCTCCAAATTCAACACAAATCACTCAATACACTTGGAGGAGTTCTTTGTCCTTGTAGCTAACTTTACTGTTCATTATAATGAACGATCCGATTAGTTACATAACTTGGATATCATGGGGGTTTCCTATTTTTTGATCCCCCCCCCCCCCCCCTCTCCCCTCCATGGTGTGTGTGATCATCCCACTGATGCCATGTGTTCATTGCAGACACAGGCTGACGACACAGAGCAGAAGATCCGTGCGGAGTTCCGTAGTCTCCACCTGTTCCTCGAGGAGGAGATGATGACCAGGATAGATGCGCTGAGGGCTGAGGAGCGTGAGAGGGCTCTCCGGCTCGGAGAGAGAACGGAGACGCTGGGGAGGCAGATCGACACCATCTCGGAGAAGATCCAGGCCATCGAGGAGCAGTTGGAGGCTTCAGACACCTCAGTCGTGCTGGTGAGAGACAGTCTCTGATAGTCCTTTTCTACCGATGGAGAATCAGTTCCGTTTCCGTTCACAAACCAACATCTGAACAGCCAATCAGAACCCATCACATTTTAGCCATCACATTTATTAACACGAGGAGAGACTTTTTTATATCGTTAGTCGGTGTGAACGCTTTTATCGTTGTGGTTCTAGTTCTGGTTCTAGGTGTGAACGCTTTTATCGTTGTGGTTCTAGTTATGGTTCTAGTTATGGTTCTAGGTGTGAACGCTTTTATCGTTGTGGTTCTAGTTATGGTTCTAGTTATGGTTCTAGGTGTGAACGGCCTTTAAAGACAGAAATGAAAGGGTTATGGACACCGGTGCTGACATGAGTGTGGTGCATTCCGCTTTCATCATTCGACTGCTTAGACAACATTATTCTCAATGCAATCCTATGTATTGTATCCTATCCTATCCTATACAATTGTATCCTATCCTATACAATACACACCGATGTCGAACTCTGCCGCTACCTCTGCTGGTGTGTGGGGTTGTGTTGTAGGTAAGCACTTGTGTTGTAGGAAGCGCTACTCACAACTAGTCTTGCTGATCCTACGGCCAATTGCACTCATTGATGCACTTATTACACTCATTGATGCACTTATTGTGTTTTTTTGTTTGTTGTTGTGAATTTGTTGTTAGAACTGCTCTTGAATATTTAAAATGTTTTTATCATCTGGTAAGCCGCTTTGGTTAAAAAGCATCAGCCAAATGTAATGTAATGTAATGTAAGTCATGTAGTGTAATGTAGTGTAATGTAGTGTAATGTAATGTAATGTAATCTAAAAACAATGATGCCTAATCTGTTTACACCTGTTTTCTGTTATACAGAATTACAAAACCACTTTGGACAGGTGAGAAATCACTCTCCCCTCTCTCTCTTTCTTTCTCTTCATTCCTCCCCCTCTCTCTCTCCCTTTCTCGTCATTCCTCCCTCTCTCTCTCTCTCTCTCTCCCTTACTTCCTCAGTCTTTCTCTCCTTCCCTTTTCTATTTTACAGAATTACAAAGCCACTTTGCATAGGCGACCTCTCTCTCTCTCACTCTCTTTCTCTCTCTCTCTCTCACCCTTCTTCTCTCAATTCCTCCCTTGTTCTCTCTCCCTCCCTTCCTCCCTCTCTTTCTCTCTCCCTGGTTCCCTCCCTCTCCCACTCCTTCCCTGACTCCCTCCCTCTCCCTCTCTATCAACCCAAACCCCAACCCAAACCCACGGCAGCACTGACTCCTGAATGTTGTTCCAGAGCCCAGTGCACACTGCAGGACCCAGAGAGGGTTTATGGGGCTCTGGTCGATGTGGCAAAGCACCTGGGCAACCTGAAGTACAACGTCTGGGAGAAGATGACGGATTCAGTTATTCAATACAGTGAGTACTAATGCGCTGTGCGCTGTAATTGTGAAGGCTGTTCAGTCTGCATTTTTCTAATCTGTGTCTAGCCCTTAGAGGGATATTCCGCCATTTTTGGAAATGCGCTCATTTTCCACCTCCCCTCGAGCAAAACAATCTATATTTACCTTGTTCCCGTTCATCCAGCCATTCTGTGAGTCTGGCGATACAACTTTTAGCTTCAGCCTAGCATAGATCATTGAAACGGATTAGACCATTAGCTTCTCGCCTGCTAGCTTCATGCTCAAAAGTGACTAAGATTTCTGGTCATTTTTCCATATGCGTTATAGAAGATGGAAGGGCAATGAACTGAGCTGAGAAACTCATGTACTGCGCACTCTGTTTCTCTTACTAAATGTACCATGAGATGATGGAGATCAACAGATCGTGCATGCCACCCCCCACCCCCCCCCCCCCCACCCCCCCCCACACACACACACACACACACACACACACACACCCCTCTCTCTCTGTATTTATTTTTCTGCAGCTCCTGTGATCCTGGACCCCAACACGGCGTTCCCACGCCTCATCCTCTCGGACGACCTGACGGCGTTCCGATTCGGCATATGGGAGCCGGTGGGACGGCAGCTCCCTGATAACCCTCGACTCGATAACTCAATTGGTGTGCTGGGCTCCGAGGGCTTCCGGTCTGGCGTGCACCGCTGGGTAGTGGACGTCCACGACAGCGAGGCGTGGCTGCTGGGTGTGATGGAGGAGTCTGCAGAGGGGCAGGGAGGCGTTCCAAGTTACCTGTTCCTGGACATGGAATACCCGGGAAGATACCGCGCGTGCTCTCCAGAGGGGTCGGTGAAGGTCAGACTGCGCAGGGAGCTGATGAGGGTCACGGTGACGCTGAATTGTGAGGCGGGAAAGCTGACCTTCACCAATAGCATGGACAATAGCAGCATACACACCATCCAGCACACCTTCACCCAAACAGTGTTCCCGTTCTTCAGCACCACCTGCCCTGATACTCCTCTTAGGCTCCTGCACATGAGGATCTCTGTACACCTCCAGTCAGCCATGGGCATCAACACATCCAAATGTGCTCTTAAGTGGTAGAGGCAGCGGAGTGTAACTGGACCACTAGACTACACTAGACTGGACTGGACCACTAGACTATACTAGACTGGACGACCACTAGACTACACTAGACTGGACTGGACCACTAGACTACACTAGACTGGACTGGACCACTAGACTACACTAGACAGTCAGCCATGGGCATCAACACATCCAAATGTGACCTTAAGTGGTAGAGGCAGCAGAGTGTAACTGGACCACTAGACTACACTAGACTGGACTGGACCACTAGACTACACTAGACTGGACGACCACTAGACTACACTAGACTGGACTGGACCACTAGACTACACTAGACAGTCAGCCATGGGCATCAACACATCCAAATGTGACCTTAAGTGGTAGAGGCAGCAGAGTGTAACTGGACCACTAGACTACACTAGACTGGACTGGACCACTAGACTACACTAGACAGTCAGCCATGGGCATCAACACATCCAAATGTGACCTTAAGTGGTAGAGGCAGCAGAGTGTAACTGGACCACTAGACTACACTAGACTGGACTGGACCACTAGACTACACTAGACTGGACGACCACTAGACTACACTAGACTGGACTGGACCACTAGACTACACTAGACAGGACTGGACCACTAGACTACACTAGACTGGACTGGACCACTAGACTACACTAGACTGGACTGGACCACTAGACTACACTAGACAGTCAGCCATGGGCATCTACAGATCAGAGTGTCTTAAATGGTAGAAGCAGATTTGACATCCAGTGACCACGGGAGTGCTGTTTGTTTGTTTATTGAAGTGTTTGCTGAGGAAGACTCAGGCAGGTTTGTTCTGTGTAAAATGTGATGTTACATGTTAGAGGCAGCAGAGTGTGACAATTTGACCCCCAGTGACAACGTTTGTTTGTCTGTTTGTTTGAGTGTTAACTGAGGAAGACTCAGGCAGGTTTGTTCTTTGTCCTGCGGAAAATAAAATAAGGAATTAAAAACAGCACGTTTGAATGTGAGCTACTTTGTACACGCTCATCTCTTCCCATTCTGTTGATGACGGCCTTTTTGACTGGTATTGGCTATTAATAATAACATGTTACCAGTGGCAGTGGCTGATGTTAACCTGTTGCATCGTGTATCAAATCTACACTAGTTACACAGGACTCGACCCCCATTTTAGACGTGAACTACGACAAACTATCTCGCTCTGCCTTAGCAATCTTTGATATGACCTCACATACACAGAAAACGTTAAAACATGTCCTAAAAAAAATTAAAATTGTTTGGAAAATACTGTATGTTGCATAAACAACAGCATATGTAGACAATAGGCATGTGACCAGCGTTAACTGCAACCTACACATTTAGAGGGCACAACATTTCTCTCCCATTATCATCTGCTCCTAGAGCAGGCCTATTCAACATCATTATCATCTGCTCCTAGAGCAGGCCTATTCAACATCATTATCATCTGCTCCTAGAGCAGGCCTATTCAACACCATTATCATCTGCTCCTAGAGCAGGCCTATTCAACATCATTATCATCTGCTCCTAGAGCAGGCCTATTCAACACCATCTGCTCCTAGAGCAGGCCTATTCAACATCATTATCATCTGCTCCTAGAGCAGGCCTATTCAACACCATTATCATCTGCTCCTAGAGCAGGCCTATTCAACACCATTATCATCTGCTCCTAGAGCAGGCCTATTCAACACCATCTGCTCCTAGAGCAGGCCTATTCAACATCATTATCATCTGCCCCTAGAGCAGGCCTATTCAACATCATTATCATCTGCCCCTAGAGCAGGCCTATTCAACATCATTATCATCTGCTCCTAGAGCAGGCCTATTCAACATCATTATCATCTGCTCCTAGAGCAGGCCTATTCAACACCATTATCATCTGCTCCTAGAGCAGGCCTATTCAACATCATTATCATCTGCTCCTAGAGCAGGCCTATTCAACACCATTATCATCTGCTCCTAGAGCAGGCCTATTCAACACCATCTGCTCCTAGAGCAGGCCTATTCAACATCATTATCATCTGCTCCTAGAGCAGGCCTATTCAACACCATTATCATCTGCTCCTAGAGCAGGCCTATTCAACACCATCTGCTCCTAGAGCAGGCCTATTCAACATCATTATCATCTGCTCCTAGAGCAGGCCTATTCAACACCATTATCATCTGCTCCTAGAGCAGGCCTATTCAACATCATTATCATCTGCTCCTAGAGCAGGCCTATTCAACACCATCTGCTCCTAGAGCAGGCCTATTCAACATCATTATCATCTGCTCCTAGAGCAGGCCTATTCAACACCATTATCATCTGCTCCTAGAGCAGGCCTATTCAACATCATTATCATCTGCTCCTAGAGCAGGCCTATTCAACATCATCTGCTCCTAGAGCAGGCCTATTCAACACCATTATCATCTGCTCCTAGAGCAGGCCTATTCAACACCATCTGCTCCTAGAGCAGGCCTATTCAACACCATCTGCTCCTAGAGCAGGCCTATTCAACATCATTATCATCTGCTCCTAGAGCAGGCCTATTCAACACCATTATCATCTGCTCCTAGAGCAGGCCTATTCAACATCATTATCATCTGCTCCTAGAGCAGGCCTATTCAAAACCATTATCATCTGCTCCTAGAGCAGGCCTATTCAACACCATTATCATCTGCTCCTAGAGCAGGCCTATTCAACACCATTATCATCTGCTCCTAGAGCAGGCCTATTCAACACCATCTGCTCCTAGAGCAGGCCTATTCAACATCATTATCATCTGCTCCTAGAGCAGGCCTATTCAACACCATCTGCTCCTAGAGCAGGCCTATTCAACATCATTATCATCTGCTCCTAGAGCAGGCCTATTCAACATCATCTGAAATGTATAACATTCACACCAAATTTATGTCATTGCTCATATTTTTTTAATTAAATCCGTGAAACTAGTCTGGATATCACCATACTAAGCTCAGTCTTTAGTTTGGCGTATTCTAGTTTCTTTTCCGGTGTGTAGCGTTGTAGGCTAGCGACATGCATATTGCACACTGCACCGTGAAAACTGAGGTGACGTGTTGAAGCGCATAGAGGCCGTCGTGTAAGTGTAGGTGTGGGCGGCATGGGGGGGGGGCTCGGTGCGGCCACAGTAGGATCGGTAAATACGCCATCAGTCCAGCAGGGAGTGTTCCACAACAGTAATGAACACAACAAAGTGCTAACAGTGGGTCAGATTTGAGCCTGTTTAGTCAAAGTTGTGAGAGTGCTCATTTCAATTAGTGTAGGCTATGTTCATTGAATGGCAGAAGCTAGTGTCGTTCCGGATTTTCAATTTTACATTCATCTATCATGGAGTTTTACATCTCAGGTCAAATAAACTAGAAGTGGATGCAGTCATTGGGCCCATTGGGCCTAACTCCATCTGTTTGGGCAGTTTAGGGGCAGCCATCGGGCCTAATGAGGTTCCTGAGGAGGTCATTATTTTATAAACAACACCGTGTTGGGTGGCAAAATAAGTGTATCAGCCTGTCACTTCATGCCTAGAAATACACCCTTGAGTTGAGACTTGAGTTTAATGTTGGCCTGAGGAAGATCCCACTGGAGGATCCAAACGTTGCCTTGTACGTAGTTAATATAAAGTGTATTTTTGGAGCTTGCCCAGTGTGCGGACCAATCCATTACATTGTCTACCACTTTTGTCCGGCACCTGGATTATTGGTTCTGTGGATGTGCGCACCTCAACCAAACGCCTCAGTTTAATGTAGCCATTAGAAACCGTCACTATGGAAGACAACTCATCACCTGGTGAACTGAACTACACACACACAAACACACACACACTCAGAGGCTGGCTAATTAAGCTGCACTGAAGAGTGAATCTGATTGGATGGTTGCTGTGGTTGTTGGCTCTGTGGAATGTGCTTGTTTCCACGGGGATGGCTAGTTATGGGAGCAGGGTCAGTGTGACCGAGAGGAGGAAGGGACACCAGACCAGTCCCCGCGCCATCTTACACACACACACACACACACACACACACACACACACACACACACACACACACCATACACACACATACCACACACACCATACACACACACACACACACACACACACACACCATGCCCACACACCACACAACACCCACACACCACACACACACACACACACACCACACACACCATATACACACACACTTTACTCCGTCACCTCCACTACTGCGTCCTACAGGTGAGGGTGGGAACAGGTGAGGGTGGGAACAGGTGACATGGTACCAGGTGTGAGCCAGACCAAAGCGGATCCAGCCTGCGGTGGGGTGCATTCTGGGAAGGTCCCATCCTAACTCCAGCAGCCCTGTGTGTGAGTCTGAGTGGACGGACACTGACCCAGCAACAAACACACACACACACACACACACACACACACACACACACACGGACACTGACCCAGCAAAAGATACTACAGATGCACACACACACACACACACACACACACACACACACACTGACCCAGCAAAAGATACTACAGATGCACACACACACACACACACACACACACCTGCTAGGACATGGTCAGATTGACAGGAACACTGTTGATTTATGTCTGTCTGTATGTCTATGTCTATATCTGTCTGTCTGTCTGTCTGTCTTTGTCTGTCTGTGTCTGTGTCTGTCTGTCTGTCTGTCTGTCTGTCTGTCTGTCTGTCTGTCTGCCTGTCTGTCTGTCTGTCTGTCTGTCTGTCTGTCTGTCTATGTGTCAGTCTGTCTGTAGCTTCTTGCCGTCCACAGACTGGATGAAGTCTAAATAATGAGGGGATCTTCACAGCCAGTGCAACCTACAGGAGGATACGCACACACACACACACACACACACACACACACACACACACACACACACACACACACACACACGCTCTCACACCACCTCTCAGGTCTTTTGTGCTATTCACCAGGTAGGCACGCTCGTTTTTGATCTCTGAATGCGATGTCATGGCAACGGGCTTGACTGTCCTCTCTGCCCACCCCCTCACAGAACCAATCAGCATTCCTGAATTCCTGAGGACCCGGCAACCACAGCCAATCAGCAATCAGCATTCCTCAGGCCCCGGCAACCACAGCCCATCAGCATTCCAGTGTCCACAGCGACAGGAGCCACGGATGGTCCTCTCCTCCCTGGTCATCTCTCTCATCCCTCTCTCCTCTCCTCTCCCCCTTCTCTCCTCTTTCTCCCCCATTCCCAAACAGCAACACTAACACTGGGAGCGCCAGGACTGTGTGGAGTGGCCCTGCTGCGGCTGCCTCTGATGCAGAAGGTATTTCTAGCGCCTAGTGCAATGGTCAGCCGCACATGCTCCATTTCCACAGGAAATGTGTAAACACACTGCTATCACACAAACACACTGAAATGTGTAAACACACTGCTATCACACAAACACACTGAAATGTGTAAACACACTGCTATCACACAAACACACTGATCCCAGGAAATGTGTAAACACACTGCTATCACACAAACACACTGATCCCAGGAAATGTCTTGTGTCAAGGAGTGGAGATGAAAATGTGCACTACATGTTGAATAAGGGTTGTTACACTTGGCTACCATACTTCTCCAGAAGTGTAATCAATGTGCTTAACTGAATGTATTGAGCCGTACCTGTAACCACACCAATGTTGGCCACTCTGTCATGTGCAGACACTAGGTGGGGATCAGCTCAAATGCGCTCCGCTCTGGGAGATAACCAAGTTCAGCGCTCAGCTCCTGCATGGCTAGCGTAACGCTGAAGAGTCCGACTGCTCTGCTGCCGTAGCAACTGATGGAGAATCTGCCACTGGCTGCTGGGCCGTGTGATCGCTAATGGAACCTAAATGGAACACGTCTGCTGAGAACTGCAGGTCAGATGGGCTTAGCTCTCTTCACTGACACTCATCTGAGCTCTAATTGGTCGCTACCAATCCACGTCATTAGCAGACACTTTTGGACTCTATACTGACACACTCACACCTCCCCAGACACACCGGCAGCGCTGGCACTGTGAGATGCGGCTCAGATGGAGATTGACCTCTGAATGACCTCTGTCCTGTGAAATGCTTCCCAGCTGGGGAATGACCTCTGAATGACCTCTGTCCTGTGTGCCACTTGGCTCCAGGTCACCGTTACAGAACTTAGAACAGAGACTATGGACTCAGAACAGAGATTATGAACTCAGATCAGAGACTATGGACTCAGAACAGAGATTATGAACTCAGATCAGAGACTATGGACTCAGAACAGAGATTATGAACACAGATCAGAGATTATGAACTCAGAACAGAGATTATGAACACAGATCAGAGATTATGAACTCAGAACAGAGACTGACTCAGAACAGAGACTATGGACTCAGAACAGAGACTATGGACTCAGAACAGAGATTATGAACTCAGAACAGAGACTGCAGCGGTGTGAAGTAGAAGTTGCACGTAGTTGCAAGCCGTCACAGAGCATTCAACATGTCTAGTCGCAGTTGCAAGGTTTTAGAACGTCACGGCTCGTCTCATCGTGAGTCTTTGGTCTGAACACTAATAGAGCACAGAGCAGAGAAACACACAGGCCTGTGTTCTGTCCCCATACTGACAGCTGTGTTCTATACTGACAGCTGTGTTCTATACTGACAGCTGTGTTCTGTCCCCATACTGACTGTGTTCTATCCCCATACTGACAGCTGTGTTCTATACCCATACTGACAGCTGTTCTATCCCCATACTGACAGCTGTGTTCTATACTGACAGCTGTGTTCTGTCCCCATACTGACAGCTGTGTTCTATACCCATACTGACAGCTGTTCTATACCCATACTGACAGCTGTGTTCTATACTGACAGCTGTGTTCTGTCCCCATACTGACAGCTGTTCTATACCCATACTGACAGCTGTGTTCTATACTG
>NC_085014.1:1408160-1420660 GCF_963854185.1 Sardina pilchardus
TTTTTATTTAATAGTTCAAAAAGTATAAAAGTTACAAAGTTGAAAAGTCATAGCAACCCGATCCATTAGAATACCTACGTTACGAAGTTTGAATGAAGTTGCTAAGTTAAACGGTTAAAGAGAAATTGCGGTTAGAAAAAGCTGTCAGCGGAATAATAATAACTAGAAATGCAATTCCAAGGAATTACCAGTGCATGAAAATGCAAAAAAAGATAGATAATGTAGATATGGTTACTAAGGTGTAGCTAGGGTAAACATGGTGGTTGCATAGTTTACAGAGAGTTCATAGTGTGAAGGTAGACCGTTTAAAGCTGAAACATTCCAGTTCTAACTTAACTAATGATTTCTATTCATGTTAAAATGTTGATTAGCTAACTTAGCTAATGATTTCTAGCAGTTGTGCTAAAAATGCTAATTATGCTAGCAATGCTAACTTTACTAACAATGCTAACCAGGTTGATTAGCTAACTTAACCGATGATTTCTAGCAGTAATGCTAAAAATGCTAACTATGCTAACAATGCTAGATTTGCTAACACTGCTAACCAGGTTGATTAGCTAACTTAGTTGATGATTTTTTGCAGTTACGCTAAAAATGCTAGCTATGCTAACAATGCTAACCATGCTAACTAGATAACTTGCTAGTGAGGACTTTTATTTTGAAACATTTGTTGCTAGGGTATCCATGGTGGCCACTATCAGGAATAAAGAAGTTACTGTAGTAAAATCATGTTGGTTGCTATGGAAACGGTCATAAACGCTTAATTTTAATGGTTGCTATGTTGGTTGCTAGGTACATGGAGGTTTCATGTAGTTGACTGGAGGCATAGTTGATGATAACTGACAGTTGGAATGGTTGAACAGTTAAATAGTTGAGTAGTTTCAATGGTTAAATGATTTAATAGTGTATTATTGCAGTGAGGACTTTTATTTTGAAACAGTTGTGGACAGAGGAAACAGTTTAACAGGATATGTGTAGTCTTCAGAGAGATTGTATGCTTAAAGCCTGAGAGAAACTGACAGTTGGTGCCCAGGTGGCTGACCAGCTGGGGTAACATTCTAATTGCTGCCGTGATGTCATAATGAGCAATGTTAAGTCTATGGGGGAAATTATAATAGTTTTTAACTAATAGTTTAAAAAGTATAAAAGTTACAAAGTTGAAAAATACAAAGCCCACATCGCGTAAGTAAGACCTACGCAACATAGTTTGAATGGAGTTTCTACGTTAAGCGGTTGAAGCTGCATTAAGTGCGTTAGAAGAAGAATAATAATAAAATGCCTAGGAAGAACAGTACAGTGCATTTTCATGCACTGTAATAACTAGAAAAGCATTTCCTGAAGGAAATACCAGTGCATGGAAAGTCATTGCAAGGATTATGCTAGGGTACTTAAAGTGATTACTAAGGTGTTGCTAGGCTAAATAAAGTGGTTACTATTCTATAAAAAGTGGCTACTAGGTTGGTTGCTAGGGAAATCACATTGGTTGCTAGGGAAATCACATTGGTTGCTAAGGTGGTTGCCAGGGTGTCATTATGGAAGTGGTTGCTAGGTTATTACTAAGTAATTATAGTGGTTGCTTTGCTATAAAAAGTGTTATTTTAAATATAGTTTTGAAAAGTTATTGAAATTGGGAGAAATAGAGAGAGTGATAGAGAAAGTGAGAGGAAGTGAAGAAAAAGAAGTGAAAGAAAGTGCGGATGACAAGTGAGCTATCCAGTTCAATGGAGAGACACACAGAGAAGAAGTTCCATTGAAGTTGCTGAAGTCAGTGAGAGAACACTGGCAAAGTTGATTCCATTCTATTTCTTTAAAAGCTAATTATGATGTCACAAAGCCAATGTAAAGTCTATGGCAAAATAAAGTTTAGTTTTTATTTAATATCTCAAAAAGTAAAAGTCATAGAAATATGAAAAGTAATAGACTGAAAATTTGATGCAAGAGCTACGTGACAAAGTTTGAACCAAGTTCCTACGATAAGCGGTTAGAGTCAAATTAGGGCCTGGAAGAATAATAATAATAAAAATAATAAAAAGAAAAAGCCTAGGAATAACAATACAGTGCATTTCCATGCACTGTAATAAGAAGTCTAGGAAGAACAGTACAGTGCATTTTCATGCACTGTAACAATAAACAACTAGAGATGTAATTCCAAGGAAATTACGAGTGCATGAAAATGCAAAAATGATGAGGACTTTTATTTTGAAACAGTTGTGGGCAGAGGAAACAGTTGAACAGGATATGTTGTCTTAAGAGAGCCAGAAAGCCTGAGACAGAGAGTTGCTGCCAGGTGGCTTTGAACACCTGGCTTAAGATTCTAATTGCTTAACGACTTCATTGTGATGTCATAATCCAATGTTAAGTCTATGGGAGAAAAAATGTTTTAAAAAATTCATATAAATTAAACGATAAAGTTTTCAAAGTTGAAAATTACATAGCTGAAGTCACCTAAGTAAGACCTACGCAGCGCAGTTTGAATGAAGTTTCTACGTCGAACGGTTGAAGCTGAATTGAACGCACAAAAAGCGTTAGAAGAATATCGCCGAAAACTAGAGAATGTAATTCCAGGGAAATTACGAGTGCATGAAAATGCAAAAATGTATAGATACAGTAGATAATGTAGATATAGTTACTAAGGTGTAGCTAGGGTAAACATGGTGGTTGCATAGTTTAAAGAAAGCTGATAGTGTGAAGGTAGACAGTTTAAAGCTTAAACATTACAGTTCTAACTGAACTAATGATTTCTAGCAGTTATGTTAAAAATGCTAACAATGCTAACCAGGCTGATTAGCTAACTTAGCTAATCATTTCTAACAGTTATGCTAAAAATGCTTACTATGCTAACAATGCTAACTATGCTAACAATGCTAACCAGGTTGATTAGCTAACTTAGCTAACCATTTCTAGCAGTTATGCTAAAAATGCTAACTATGCTAACTATGCTAACAATGCTAACCATGCTAACTAGCTAACTTGCTAGTGAGGACTTTTATTTTGAAACATTTGTTGATAGGGTATCTATGGTGGCCACTATCAGGAATAAAGAAGTTACTGTAGTAAAATCATGTTGGTTGCTATGGAAACGGTCATAAACGCTTAATTTTAATGGTTGCTATGTTGGTTGCTAGGTACATGGAGGTTTCATGTAGTTGACTGGAGGCATAGTTGATGATAACTGACAGTTGGAATGGTTGAACAGTTAAATAGTTGAGTAGTTTCAATGGTTAAATGATTTAATAGTGTATTATTGCAGTGAGGACTTTTATTTTGAAACAGTTGTGGACAGAGGAAACAGTTTAACAGGATATGTGTAGTCTTCAGAGAGATTGTATGCTTAAAGCCTGAGAGAGAGAGAGCTGCTGCAGGTGGGGCTGGCCACCTGGCATAAGATTCTAATTGCCCTATTATGATGTCATAATCCAATGTTAAGTCTATGGGAGAAAAAATGTTTTAAAAAATTAATATAAATTCAACGATAAAGTTTTCAAAGTTGAAAAAAACATAGCTGAAGTCACCTAAGTAAGACCTACGCAGCGCAGTTTGAATGAAGTTTCTACGTCAAACGGTTGAAGCTGAATTGAACGCACAAAAAGCGTTAGAAGAAGAATAATAATATCGATAATAATAAGAAGATGTCGGATAACAGTAGAGTGCATTTGCATGCACTCTAATAATAAGAAGATGTCGGATAACAGTAGAGTGCATTTGCATGCACTCTAATAAAGTCATTCAATCAATTATATAATAACAATAACTATGGAATAATAAGCAATAATAAAACAACTGTGTCAATTTAATCAATGGCGTAATGGAAACAAAACAAGACTATAAAATACAAAAATAGTCATAAGAAACGCTAATAGACTAAGTGCATATTGAACAGATGCCAGACAGACTGAACAGACTCCTCTTAAAAGACTCAAAACTACTATTGGAAGGAAGAGCACTGGGCAACCCATTCCACCAACATGCAACCACTGATGTAAAAACTCCTGAGTTTGCCCCAGCGTTTATAGCTGGTCAACACAGCAGACGCTCGTCAGAAGACCGTAGTGGGCGGTTGGGAATATAACACTTGATCATTGAATTCAAGTAGGAGGGAGCAGATCCTTCACACACACACACACACACACACACACACACACACACACACACACACACTGAATCCTTGCAATAATCAAATATTACACCCCAAATATGAAATACAGTCTCTGTTGACCCTGGTGTGTATTAGACAGGTAATCTGCGCATTTAGATGTGACGTGTGTGTGTGTGGAGGGTTTGTAATCAGGTGTGAGGTGTGTGTGTGTGTGTGTGTGTGTGTGTGAGAGAGAGTGTGTAGAGGGCTTGTGTTCTGGTGTGTGTGTGTGTGTGTAGAGGGCTTCTGTTCAGATGTGAGATGTGTGTGTGTGAGTAGGGTTCTTGTGTTCAGGTGTGAGGTGTGTGTACCGGGCAGGTGTGAGGTGTACTGTATGTGTGTGAGTGTGTATGTGTGTGTGGGGGGGGGGTGTTCAGTGGGGAGTTGTGTGTGTGTGTGTAGAGGGCTTGTGTTCAGGTGTGTGTGTGTGTGTGGGGTGTGTGTTCAGGTGTGAGGGGTGTGTAGGGGGCAGGTGTGAGGTGTGTGTGTGTGTGTGTGTGTGTGTGTGTGTGTGTGTGTGTGTGTGTGTGTGTGTGTGTGTGTGTGTGTGTGTGTGTGTGTGTGAGGTGTGTGTGTGTGTGTGTTCAGGTGTGAGGTGTGTGTACAGGGCAGGTGTGAGGTGTGTGTGTGTGTGTGTGTGTGTGTGTGTGTGTGTGTGTGAGAGAGGTGTGTTCAGGTGTGAGGGGTGTGTGTGTGCGGGGTGTGTGTAGGGGGCTCACCTGGACCACGACCACCTGTATGGAGACGTGCTCAGGGAGGCGGATGGGGGCGCGGAAGTGCTGCGACAGCGCCACCAACAGGTGCAGGATGGCAACGATGCTCTTGGCATGGACCGCTGCAGGGACAACAGAAGAGGAGCTCATACACACACACACACACACATACACACATCACAGCACCTCATACACACACACACACACACACACACACATACACACACACATCCCACCAGCTCATACTGGTCTAAACCGATTCAATGATCTATGCTAGGCTGGAGCTAAAAGTTATATCGCCAAACTCACAGAACGGGAAAAAGGTAAATATATCAATTTTGTTTTGCTCAAGGGGAGTTGGAAAATGAGCTTCATTCCTCAAATGGTGGAAAATCCCTTCAAGCAAATTTAAACAAAAGCTGAATGATTTTTCCAGAGATCCTTTATAAAACGGTTCCTCTGCTGGCTGGGCGTGCACTTGAGCTATGGTTCCTTTGCACTTGAGCTATGGTTCCTCTGGTTCCTCTGGTTCCTCTGCTGTCTGGACATGCACTTGAGCTATGGTTCCTCTGGTTCCTCTGCTGGCTGGGCATGCACTAGAGCTATGGTTCCTCTGGTTCCTATGGTTCCTCTGCTGTCTGGACATGCACTTGAGCTATGGTTCCTCTGGTTCCTCTGGTTCCTCTGCTGGCTGGGCATGCACTTGAGCTATGGTTCCTCTGCACAGGGACAGACCCCACAGCAGGAGCTGAACTAGTCAGCAGCCAGAGGAACTCTTTAATCCCCAGTTCCATGCTGCCTGATGCACAACGTCCCTACAGTGCAGAAGGGCCAATAGAGGCCTCATTATTCAGCTTAAAGGCAAACACAACCTGTCTGGGAAATGATCTTATTTGCCATCAATCCCAGATAGTCCTAGCCTAACTTAGCATAACTCACTGGAGGTGGGTTAGACCAGTTAGCCTAGCTTAGCATAACTCATTGGAGGTGGGTTAGACCAGTTAGCCTAACTAAGCATAACTCACTGGAGGTGGGTTAGACCAGTTAGCCTAGCTTAGGGGAGCTTTATGCTAATCAAACTAGCACTAACATGGACCTGGTCGGCACCAGAGGCTGTGGTGTGTGTGGTCTTACAGTCGATCGTCCACTTAATGCTGTGTGTGGAAAGCTTGAGGTTGTGTGTGTGTGTGTGTGTGTGTGTGTGTGTGTGTGTGTGTGTGTGTGAGTGAGTGTGAGTGCCCCTACAGTCGATGGTCCACTTGATGCTGCGTGTGGAGAGCTTGAGTGTGTCGTTGATCTTCTCCAGCACCGTCTGCAGCTTCTGCTTCTGAGCGATCTCAGACTGAGTCACCTCCGCCACATTCAGCTTCTCCCCCTCCAGCTTCTCTACACACACACACACACACACACACACACACACACACACACACACACACACATATGAGTCACCTCCGCCACATTCAGCTTCTCCCCCTCCAGCTTCTCTACACACACACACACACACACACACACACACACACACACACACATATGAGTCACCTCCGCCACGTTCAGCTTCTCCCCCTCCAGCTTCTCTACACACACACACACACACACACACACACACACACACATATGAGTCACCTCCGCCACGTTCAGCTTCTCCCCCTCTAGCTTCTCTACACACACACACACACACACACACACACACACACACACATGAGTCACCTCCGCCACGTTCAGCTTCTCCCCCTCTAGCTTCTCTACACACACACACACACACACACACACACACACACACACACACATATGAGTCACCTCCGCCACATTCAGCTTCTCTCCATCCAGCTTCTCTACACACACACACACGCACGCACGCACGCACGCACTCACACACACACATATGCATGCACACACGCATGTACGCACGCTCAGACACATGCTTACACACACGAATGTACACACACACATGCACGCACATGCACACATGAGCCACATATGTACATAAATGTACATGCACACACACACACACACACACACACACACACACACACACTCCTCCTCCTTACCAAAGAGCTTCTGCAGCACCTGTCCATCATACAGGTCCTCTGCCAGGTCCTTCACAATGATCCTCTCCCCAACCAGCACGTCATTTATCCAGTCAATGAGGACCTGCACACACACACACACAACCACACACACACACACACACACACACGCACGCACGCACATGCACACACACCAGTAAATGGTTTGTTGAGTCAGAATTGCACCTTTTGTTTTTGTAGTCAATTTGGGTGCTGAATTAGATTTCATTTGGGTGCTGAATTAGATTTCATTTGAGTGCTGAATTAGATTTCAGTGTGAGTTTTAACAACCAACCCAGTAAAAGGGTTCAAACATTACATAATACTACAAACACAATGGTGCCATTGTGTGAACTAGAAAGCCAGTGATAGAGAGGACACATGACCTTGGTGGATGAGACACACACACACACACACATTTACAGTATACACACGCACATACACATAAACATACACATACGCATGCACATATACAGTATACACACACACACACACACACACACACACACACACACAATCTCTCTCTCTCTCTCACACACACACACACACGCGCGCGCGCGCGTGCATGCTCAGCGTCCGGTCCAACCTTCATGAGCTCCTGCAGTTTGGGGTCGTTTCTGGAGTTGGGGTCCACCATGGTGCGCACCTCATTCTCCTCTGGACAACACACAGCACAACAGGGTTACAGCACAGAGTGTGTGTGTGTGTGTGTGCGTGCGTGCGTGTGTGTGTGTGAGAAGCTCATGTAGACTTGTGTGTGCATATCTGTGTATTTGCGTGTGTGTGTGTGTGTGCACACGTATCTGTTTGTGTGCACATGTGTGTGTGTGTGTGTGTGTGTGTGTGTGTGTGTGTGTGTGTGTATGTGTGTGCACATGTGTGTGTGTGTGTGTGTGTGTGTACCCAGCATGGTGTCCTCAGGGTCCAGCTCAAAGGGGATGGGGCTCAGGGGCAGATTGATGGCATTCATGCCCTCCTCCTGCAGCTCCGACACTAGAGGGCAGTAGAGGGCAGTAGATAAGGGGGGCAGTAGAGAGGGCAGTAGATAAGGGGGGCAGTAGAGAGGGCAGTAGATAAGGGGGGCAGTTGAGGGCAGTAGAGAGGGCAGTAGAGAACAGTAGAGAGGGCAGTAGAGAGGGCAGTAGAGGGCAGTAGAGGGGGCAGTAGTTAAGAGAGGCAGTAGATAAGAGGGGCAGTAGAGGGGGCAGTAGGGGGCAGTAGAGGGGGCAGTAGAGAGGGCAGTAGATTAGAGAGGGCAGTAGATAAGGGGGGCAGTAGGGGGGGCAGTAGATAAGGGGGGCAGTAGGGGGGGCAGTAGAGGGGCAGTAGAGAGGGCAGTAGAGGGCAGTAGAGGGCAGTAGATGAGGAGGGCAGTAGAAAGGGCAGTAGATAAGGGGGGCAGTAGAGGGCAGTAGAGAGGGGCAGTAGAGGGCAGTAGAGGGCAGTAGAGGGCAGTAGATGAGGGGGCAGTAGAGAGGGCAGTAGATAAGGAGGGCAGTAGAAAGGGCAGTAGATAAGGGGGGCAGTAGAGAGGGGCAGTAGAGAGGGGCAGTAGAGAGGGGCAGTAGAGGGGGTAGTAGATAAGGGGGGCAGTAGAGGGCAGTAGAGAGGGGCAGTAGAGGGGGCAGAAGATAAGGGGGGAATATCAGACGACAGAATTAATCCATTAATCATCAATTATGGTGCATTCTAATGAGCGTTCTGCTGCTGTTTCCTAACAACGCGTCTTGAGATCTTGAGTGAATGATGATTTGCATGTTTTTTTTCAGTTGAATTGTATTTAAAATACAACTGAATTAACGTATGAAAATAAAGTTATGAAAATGGGTGATCATTTCATAATCACAATAATTGTGTTTAATAATCGTGATCTCAATATTGAACAAAATAATCATGAAAATAGTTTTTGCCATAATCGAGCAGCCCTAATCTCAAATACCCCTCTGGAATCTTTACAATCAAACAAGCACACACGCAACACTAAGGCTGTTCTGTTTCTGTTTCCATCTTCATTTTCTTTGTTTTACTGGTGCCTCTTATGTACACCACTCAGCCATTTTGAGCTGCTGAAATAGAGCGATGAAACGGAATGACTTGAACACGCTGTTGTTTGAAAACTATAGCTTTCATGTGCACAGGGAAATCCGCTCTGAACACATGTTCTTGGACTCTGTGTTACTCAACTGGACCTCCACTAACTGGCCTGCTAGCAGAGAACCCAACGTGGAGACCCAAATACAAGCTGTACTGAACACAAGCTCTACTGAACACAAGCAGTACTGAACACAAGCTGTACTGAACACAACACAAGCTGTACTGAACACAAGCTGTACTGAACACAACACAAGCTGTACTGAACACAAGCTGTACTGAACACAACACAAGCTGTACTGAACACAAGCATACTGAACACAAGCAGTACTGAACACAACACAAGCTGTACTGAACACAAGCATACTGAACACAAGCAGTACTGAACACAAGCAGTACTGAACACAAGCTGTACTGAACACAAGCATACTGAACACAAGCATACTGAACACAACACAAGCTGTACTGAGCACAACACAAGCTGTACTGAACACAACACAAGCTGTACTGAACACAACACAAGCTGTACTGAACACAAGCATACTGAACACAAGCAGTACTGAACACAACACAAGCTGTACTGAACACAAGCATACTGAACACAAGCATACTGAACACAAGCAGTACTGAACACAAGCATACTGAACACAACACAAGCTGTACTGAACACAAGCATACTGAACACAACACAAGCTGTACTGAACACAAGCATACTGAACACAAGCTTTAGTAGTGGCCTTGCTGTCTTTGCATCTTTAGTGCAGTTCCATTCTGCATTTTACAGCGCTGACCATTGAGTGAATGGTCATGGTGGTTTGGCCATACTGTAGGTCAATTGGGCGGGTGGTCATGTGATCTGCACTTCAGGTGTCCAGAATGGAACCTGCAAACGGGCGTCTGGATGGAGAACGACAGTGCCCCCCCCCCGCCGCCGCCCAGTTCACCATAGCAACAAACCATTTGACAAATACAAACAGCAACATCCTGTTGTCACAGAAAACACACTCCCTCTGGGACACTGTGTGTGTGTGTGTGTGTGTGTATGTACGAGCTACATAGAGCTCTGCCTCCAGGACTCAGCCACTGCTTATGGAGCACTGTGTTCAAGGATGCTGATTCTGACTGAATCAGCCTGTTACCTACACTGTGTGTGACTGTGACTGTGACTGTGTGTGTGTGTGTGTGTGTGTGTGTGTGTGTGTGTGTGTCTGCGTGCGTGCGTGCGTGCGTGTGTGTGTGTGTGTGTGTGTGTGTGTGTGTGTGTATGTGTGTGTGTGTGTGTGTGTGTGTGTGTGTGACTGATATGACTTGTATCTCGGACTGCATCTTGAGCTAGTGCTAGGCCTGCTGTGAGAGTCGGTGAAAACGGCCACACGGTTTCCCTGACAGCAAGCGCGCTGTTCTGTAGCCTCCCCAATTGGCTGACCGCGGCTCGCGGGACGGAACGGAAAAACTGACACTTTTCCTTAAATGGACACGCGATCCTACGAGAGCTGGAATCAGAAGTCCTGCGCGCTGGATCGCATCTGCTTACGTAAAGCGAGCAACTATGCACGAGTCTGCGTAAAAACACAAACACCGGGACAGAGGAAGAAAGTTTAAATGTCACACTGAAACAATACGCGTAAATCACCCATGTTGATGAAATCAGAAATGGGTTCAACGCGATATCCATATTCATCAGGCTATCAGACCTGTAACACAACCAGAGAGACCATGGACACGTCTGCTGTTGAGACAATAAAAAGCGCATACTTTAGGAGTCTTGGTCAGTGAGTTCTTCAAATAGGTTACTTAGAACTATTCTTGCCATTGCTAGAACAGCTAGAACAACACTGACATAACGGTACACCAGTCTCGGCTACTGATACAATACGCAATAGCCCTGTAGCTGTGTGGAGTTTCAATGTTTAAATTTGCTCGCAGGGGCTAAACAACGGAGGGGAGAAAATGCAGAGCACTAAATCGCACCTTCTTTCGCTTTCTTTCGTCTGGCCAAAGTTCCCCCAAGTTTGCCGAGGAAAGAGTCATCCTTCTTTCTGGAGGGAGGCGATTTGGGCGTCGGGGCTTTAGACGGAGAAGGCGCTTTCTGCGGTGAGGACGCCATGGCGTTTTACGGCCGCTGCTTTGATGAGGTGATAAGTTAGGCTTCTTAGTCGTCTGTAAATGGCGAGCTCTACGTATCTCGTGAAGACGTTTGGTGTCTTAACGGGCTGAGACTCCGACTGTTTGCGCCGTACAGGGGCGGTTTCGCGTGCTATCTGATACCAGTCTATCCCGGAGGAACTCCTCCCGTTTCCCTTCTCGAGAGAGAGAGGATGTGGAATATGTCCCGTTAACTCCGTTACTCCAGAGACCAGAAATTCACACGACAATTACATCCGCTGGATGCAGTTCAACTTCACAACTACATGTAGTCTAACCGAATGCGATTGCATTACAGGCTACATTAATCACAACTGTATAGTGTTACATTGCAGACTGGATGTGCACTATGTCACATAGATCCGCCCCACCTGCCCTAACATGTTGTGTTTTGGCCTTTTCTAAACAATATAAACAGAAACAATAAAAAAAAGAGAGCGTTCAATAGGCCTACTGCTGAATTTGCATAACACAAATGTAGGAAAATAAGCCACAAGTCCTGGGAAATATAGCAATGGAAATCTTGAGAGGATGAGATGGGCAAAAAGCTTTGACCTTTTCAAAGATGGAGAAGGAGAGAGTTAGAAGGAGAGGGGTGGAGGGAGTGGGGTAGATGTGGAGGTAGAGAGAGAGAGGGAGAGAGGGGTGGTGATGGAGAGAGGGAGAGAGTGATGGTGATGGAGAGAGGGAGAGAGTTATGGTGATGGAGAGAGGTAAACATGTAGATCATGCTAATCAGGCTTCTTGGTCAAGTGTAGCCTACACAAGGAATATGAGAGAGTGATGGGGAGAGAGAGGGAGATGGAGAGAGAGAGGGAGAGAGAGAGAGGGAGATGGAGAGGGAGATGGAGAGAGAGAGGGAGATGGAGAGGGAGATGGAGAGGGAGATGGAGAGGGGTCAGGCACCAGAGATCACAGGGTGGTGTAATGATGGCCTTGGCTCCCTCTAGTGGTGAGTATGCAGTATGGCCCTGTGGTTTGGACATTCACATCGGGGTGAACGCCTTGGTCTGGCCTGTTCCTTCTGTAGTTTCAGGCTCATGGCACGCACGCACGCACGCACACACACACACACACACACACACACACACACACACACACACACACACACACACACACACACACACACACACTGCAGTCCAGCCTGGTGACGAGGTACACTTTGACCCCAGAACATCTCTCTCTCTCTCTCTCTCTCTCTCTCTCTCTCTATGATGTGCTCAAACTACTGCTGCTGACTTATGCCAGCAACCATTTCACTTTGATAATAAATGGCATTTATAATACATAATCAATAACATGTATACATTGTACAACAAACAGCAGGAATAACAGGATTTGGCTCAAGCG
>NC_085014.1:1473160-1475660 GCF_963854185.1 Sardina pilchardus
TGGCCAGTAGGGGGCGCAGTGCTGGGGGCGGGCGGAAGCACACACACACCACGTAGAGCTCGGAGTTGCCCGGCTTGCTGGTGGCGGGCTTGAAGACGCGGAGCCGGCGGAAGCAGCAGCACAGCAGGTAGAGCAGGCTCACGCTCGAGTGCTCCAGCAGCGTGAACACCTTCAGCACCAGCGAGCCGCCGGGCGCTAGGACCATGAGCGCGCACACCGCCTCACACAGCTGCAGAGGAGCCACCGCCGCCTCCTGCTCCCCAGGGTCCTAAACACACACGCACGCATTAACACAATTCTTGTGTCCGTCTCACTCCCTGAACCAACACTCCTAAACACACACGCACGCACGCACGCACGCACGCACACACACACACACGCACGCACGCACGCACGCACACACACGCACGCACACACACACACACACAGACACACACACGCACACACGCACGCACACACACACGCACGCACATCCAATTCAATCCACTTTATTTATATAGCACAATTTAAACAAACGCAAGGTTTACCACAACAGTTAAAGGACAACAGCAGACTAAAAGTGATGGAATCAAAATAATCAAAATAACAGTGGGATAAAAGTGATAAAATAAGATAAAGTAACAACACAAGATAAAACATAATAAGGTACGGTGGGGCAAGGCCCTTCAAGGTGCTTTCAGTGCAAACAACAGACGTTTCAACTGAATCCTAAAATGGGCAGGCAGCCTGTGGAGTGAGGCTGACAGGTGACAGGTGACAGGTGAGGTGTGTGTAGTGAGGCCTAAACAGGTGAGGTGTGTGGAGTGAAGGTGACAGGTGACAGGTGAGGTGTGTGTAGTGAGGCTGACAGGTGACAGGTGAGGTGTGTGTAGTGAGGCCTAAACAGGTGAGGTGTGTGGAGTGAGGCCTAAACAGGTGAGGTGTGTGTAGAGAGGCCTAAACAGGTGAGATGTGCTCGTACCTCCTGGCAGTCGAAGCTTCCGTCCGCCGTCACCAGGTGAGTGCCCTGGCTGTCACCGTGGCGACGCACCAGCGCCTGCAGCTCCAGCAGGTGCTCCTGGCGCATGACGTCGCCCGTGTTGTCCGAGCCGAAGAACCACCAGGGCAGCGTGCGGGCGAGCAGCCGGTCGTCGGCGATGGTGTGTGTGCGCCCGTTGGCCTCGTGGTAGGGGTTGAGCGTGTTGGCCACCCAGGTCCAGTCGCAGGGCACGCCGCCGCCGCTACGCAGGAAGTGGTTGAGCGCGGAGACGAACGCGCCCGGGGCCTCGCACAGGTGCACAGAGTGCAGCTCGCCCTGCTGCAGAGCCACCGCCGGGAGCAGCTCGAACGTGCCCAGCACCTCGTAGAACTTGGCCCACGCCTGGGGGGATAGAGCTGGGGTTAGGGCGTGTGTGTGTGTGTGTGTGTGTGTGTGTGTGTGTGTGAGTGTGTGTGTGTGTGTGTGCCCAGCACCTCGTAGAACTTAGCCCACGCCTGGAGGGAGACAAATGTGTGCCGTGATGCAGAGTGTGAGAGTGTGTGTGTGTGTGTGTGTGTGTGTGTGTGTGTGTGTGTGTGTGTGGTGTGTGTGTGTGTGTGTGTGTGTGTGTGTTACCTGCGTGCACAGCTCAGCGTTGGCCGTGCTCCTCAGGTGTGCAGTGACGGTGCCGGCCCTGTGGGTGGCGCAGGTGTGCTGGTGCCAGGTGTCCAGGTCCTGGTCGCTGAGCCGGTTCTTGACGGCGTTGAGCGAGCGCTTGAGCTGCTGCAGTCGCGGGTGGATGTGGGGCGGCTCCGTCAGCACAAGCCCCGCCTCCGGCAGCCGCCACTCCTCCCCCTCCGGCCGCCGGTAACCTCTGACCTTACTGAAGAGGGCCTGCACCTCACACATGATGTCGTCACTGAACGCCGGGGGCTCGGCAGCCCCTCGCCCCCCCACCCCCGCCGCACGCCTCCTGCTGGCCCCGTGACCACCACGGCCCCCACTCATCCTCGCTCCCGCACGGCCCTGCGTCAACACACACACACACACACACACACACACAACACACAACAACAACAGAGAGTGAGACATCTCAATCAACACCACACATCAGAAAACTTGTGCCAGCGTGCCAAAGGAACCGAATTTGGAATTCAGAGGGCCGGTGAATGCGGTTGAGAATGAACACCACTGCTTACGTTGCATAATGTAGATTGCGGCTCTCTCGCTCACATTACCATTCTATTTGCAGTCACATTTGCTGACTGCTAGCTTTATGCGCGTTAGTGCTGCATTCGTGAGTTTGGTGTCTTTTCTTTTGGCCGTGCTACACATGCATGGCGAAGCTATTACTTATTCATACTGTGGCCCGCGTGGCCTGCAATGCATCACCCGGCGAAAGGACAACCGGTGCAGCGGCTCCATCAAATTAGATCTACAAGCGATCTCCAATCGGAGGACAATGCTCTTTCAACAGAATTTAATTTTTCACAGGCACCGCTTCGCCAAGCACACACGCCTTGAGGGCGCATCTCTCAGCTG
>NC_085014.1:1485660-1520660 GCF_963854185.1 Sardina pilchardus
GATGATGGAGGGGTCGGTAGTGATGGAGGGGGCAGCCTATGAGTGGCTTGGTCAGTAGAGCAGAAAATAATCAAACTCCCAATGGAGCTGCTCTACACTCTCCCCTCTCTCTCACTCTCTTACACACACACACACACACACACACACACACACACACACACACACACACACACACACACACACACACACACACCCTGAGGGCAGCATGATGAGCAGGCCTCCCCAGGATGGCAGGTCTCTCAGGGAGTAGCCTGTTTACCTGAACAGAGATCTACTCTGAGGAATTTCACCTCTTCCCTGCTCACACACCACTACACACACACACACACACACACACACACACCACTACACAAACACATGCTCTCTCTCTCTCTCGCACACACACACACACGCACACACATCATCACCAACATGCTCATACACGATCACACACACACACACACACACACACACACACACACACACACACACACACACCCAGAGTGGTCCTTGGAGGGCAGGTTATCACATTGCTGTAATGTGTGCATGACTCAGCTCTGTGGTCAGATTGTCGTCTGAGTGGAACGGGCCCGCTGCAGGTGTGTGTGTACGGTTCCTGCTCTCTAGAACGATCTTCAACGGTTACGGTTCCTGCTCTCAAGAACGATCTTCGACGGTTATGGTTCCCGCTGTAGAACGATCTTCAATGGTTACGGTTCCCACTCTCTAGAAGATTCTTAGACTGTTATGGTTCCTGCTCTCTAGAACACTATTATGGTTCCTGCTCTCTAGAACACGGTTATGGTTCCCACTCTAGAACGATCTTCAATGGTTACGGTTCCTGCTCTCTAGAACGATCTTCAATTATGGTTCTCGCTCTCTAGAAGACTCTTAGACTGTTATGGTTCCTGCTCTCTAGAACACGGTTATGGTTCCTGCTCTTTAGAAGATGATTATGGTTCCTGCTCTCTAGAAGATGGTTATGGTTCCTGCTCTCTAGAAGATGGTTATGGTTCCTGTTCTCTAGAACACGGTTATGGTTCCTGCTCTCTAGAAGACTGTTAGACTATGATACCTCAGCTTAAGTGATGTTTACCAAACCTGTAGTTCATCAGGTAAATCAGCACCTTTCTCCGCCCCCTACTGCAATGTGCGAGCGTTCACAACTCAACGGCATACTTCAGTCACAAATACAGTTGAATGAAGTCAACTGATGACAACATAATATGCAGGACTCTGGGAACATAGGGATGACCCTGTTTCATGATAACTTATGTCTTTTGGCCATACAGTTGGTGTTGTTTCATGCTAGCTAGTGTCTTTTGGCCATACAGTTGGTGTTGTTTCATGCTAGCTAGTGTCTTTTGGCCATAGAGTTGGTGTTGTGAAAGCCTGCCGTGTGGACATATCACACGGTATGTGTATGTGTACACTATATTGCTATATATTACTATATATATATATATATATATATATATATATATATATCACTATAAGTATTGGGTCACTCGCCTCAACTCACATACAAGTTTCATCCCATTCTTCCAGAAGCGCATTTGTGAGGTCACACACTGATGTTGGATGAGGAGACTGACTCTGTCTCAACTCTAATTCATCCCAAACGCGTTTTATTGGGTTGATCAGTACAGTAGAATACAGTAGTATGATCAGTAGAATACAGTAGAGTCTGATCAGTACAGTAGAATCCAGTAGAATCTGATCAGTGCAGTAGAATACAGTAGAATCTGATCAGTGCAGTAGAATACAGTAGAATCTGATCAGTGCAGTAGAATACAGTAGAATCTGATCAGTATAGTAGAATACAGTAGAATCTGATCAGTGCAGTAGAATACAGTAGAATCTGATCAGTATAGTAGAATAAAGTAGTCTGATCAGTACAGTAGCATAAAGTAGAGTCTGATCAGTACAGTAGAATACAGTAGAATCTGATCAGTGCAGTAGAATACAGTAGAATCTGATCAGTATAGTAGAATAAAGTAGTCTGATCAGTACAGTAGGATACAGTAGGAGAGGATTACTGCTGAAGCATGCCTAGGATCCCCCCCGAGTAGGCAGGCAATTATGTTAAGCTGTAACTGCAGAAGCGCCCCCTAGTGGTGAAGCCATTTTGTGCAGAAACTGCTAATAGCCAAATGTCTCTATTGGGGTCATACTTCACTCTGCTGACAGAATAAGCTCTTTATTCCTCCCCTACTCATTTCTCTCCTCCTCATCTCCCCTCTCTCTCTTTCCTCTCTTTTTCTCTATCTCTCTCCACTCACTGGCTGTAATGAATTACTGTTAATTAAAGCTAATTAATTGGCACTGTGGTTCAATGCCCATTGATCGGAGATGGTCTCTCTGTTCTACTGGCTACCACACACACACACACACACACAATGAAACACTCAAATACACGGTATAGGACGCACTCACACATAGTATGATGCACGTATGAGTGTGTGTGTGTGTGTGTGTGAGAGATATATTTGATTTAGGGAGGATAAAGATTTTAACTGAATGTTAATTAACCTACAGTTTATTCTGCTTCTGCTAAAGCCATTCTTACCATCCCCCCCCCCCCCCCCACACACACACACATACACACACAACATTCATTCACCTCCACATACACACACTTCTGTTATCATATGACCCTCTCTCTCACACACACTTCTGTAATCGTACGACCCTCTCTCACACACACACACACACTTCTGTAATCGTACGACCCTCTCTCACACACACACACACTTCTGTAATCGTACGACCCTCTCTCTCACACACACACTTCTGTAATCGTACGACCCTCTCTCACACACACACACACTTCTGTAATCGTACGACCCTCTCACACACACTTCTGTAATCGTACGACCCTCTCTCACACACACACACACTTCTGTAGTCGTACGACCCTCTCTCTCACAACTGCACATGCTGACAGTTCCACTTGCTGTCACTCTGAGGTAATCCAGCCTAATTAATTTATGAAATTATGTATGTGTGTATGTGAGTGTGTGTGTGTTTGTTTGTGTATGTGTGTCTGTACAGATATGGCTTCTAAAGCTGGGCTCTGTGTGTGTGTGTATGTGTGCGCAGGCGCGCGTGCGTGTGTGTGTGTGCGTGCCAGCAGAAGTGAAAGCATTACCCTATTAGCCTATCGTGGCCTTTGACTGTGTCCTCCACCTTTCAAGGAGAACTCTCATCAGCGCTCATATCGCATGCCAAAGGTTGTGTGTGTGTGTGTGTGTGTGTGTGTGTGTGTGTGGTTTTGGTTGGATAGGATATTATAAGGTGACATGCCAATGTTCATGAAAGAGAGAGTAGGACTCTGTGTCTCCAAGCCATATCTGAGTGATTGTGTGTGTGTGTGCATGTGAGTGTGTGTGTGTGTGCATATTTATCTATGTGTGTGTGTGTGTGCGTGTGTGCTTATGTGAGTGCGATTATTTGTGTGTGTGTGTTTGTATGTGTGTTTTGTGTTGATGTCATGTGGGTTCTTTAAATTAAACTGGTTTTATGTATGAGGCTGCCTAAAACATCTTACACACACTATGGATGCTATTGACAGAGTTGATTGATTGTGTAACTATGTGTGTGTTGATTGAGTGTGCGTGTGTGTGTGTGCATGGGCATGGTCATACTGTATATAGGTGCTTGTGAGTTTGTGCATATGCATGTATATGTGTGCATGCTTAATTGTTTGTGTGCATGTGTATGTGTGCCTATATGAGTGTGTGTGTGTGTGTGTGTGTGTGTGTGTGTGTGTGTGTGTGTGTGTGTGTGTGTGTTTAGTGTGCTGTGCTTGACTGACTCCAGGCTGATTTACTCGCGTCTTGATATCAGCAAACAATAAACATGTCAGATTCCCGCTCCCTCTGCCAGAAACAGCCATCAGCACACAGATCTACAGCCCACAGTGCAGAGGGAGGGAGGGAGGGAAGAGAGAGGGAGAGGGAGGGATGGAGGGAAGAGAGAGAGGGAGGGAGAGAGGGAGGGAGGGAAGAGAGAGGGAGGGATGGGAGACAGGAAGAAAGAAGAAAGAGATTGGAGAAAGAGTGATGGAGATACAGAGATAGACAGAGAGAGAGGGGGGAGAGAGAGATACAGAAAGAAAGAGAGTAAGAGAGAGGGTTGAGAGAGGAGTATTTTGGGGTGATGGGGTTAGAGGAGTGTGTGTGTGGGGGGGGGGGGGTGGATCTCTGTGTCGTGGGGGTTAGAGGAATGTGTGTGTGTGTGTGGGTGGGTGGGGGATGGGGGTGCTGCACACAGCCAGCACTTTGATATCCCAAAGAGGGACTTTACACAGCTTCAACGTGCAGTCATGCTATAATCATTTACCTTGGCGCGCACACACACACACACACACACACACACACACACACACACACACACACACACATAGAGAGGGAGAGAGAAAGCGCATGGGTACGGGAGAGGGGGGCCCTACTGGAGGAATCCCTCACAGATCTTTCACAGGTAATGGCTGTTTTCTGCAGTGGACCACAGAACTGTCAACACAGAGAGAAATGACTAGAGACATATGCCACATCCTGTCATGAGTTAAGGTGTGTGTGTGTGTGTGTGTGTGTGTGGTGTGAGAGGTATGGGGTCCACTCAATGACCATGGCTACACTAGATGGGGCACACATCCTATAGAAAGCATACAGGCAGAGTTCTGCCGATTGATCTTAAAAATCCAAAAGAAAAGCCCAACCAATGCATGCAGGGCAGAACTAGGCAGACTCCCATTGGCCATCAGTAGGCAAAAAAGAGCGCTCCAAGATGCATCTCGAAGTCCCACTGACACACTGCACTTTAATGCAGTAAGAACTCAAGATCTGAACCCCGAAAAGAGTCCTCGGAGTCAGCGTGTACAAAGTAATCTACCCCTAACAGACATTAATAACTTCTCTCAGACAAGTGCTGCTTTCAAACTGAACACCAATAAGATTATTCAATAATATAACGAAAGATATTTGGAACATTGGCAAAAGGAGGCAAAAAGCCAAAGCAAATTAGGCTGGGTGAACCCTGCCTGACCTGCCGGTGAATTTGGAATTCGCCCGGCAGCTCAGGCTGGAAACCTGCACATCTATCTCCTCTGTCCCCTGCCAAAACCTTTAGCTCCAACCACAAACTAGCTTATCCAAAAAATACACCGGATTGTTGGTCTGATTGGTTGAAGGATTATCCAAGCGTACGGAGTCATGATTTGAACGATGCCAATAGAACTCGACAGTACCGCCCCTCCTCCGAAAGAGCACGCCTCTCGTGCAGTAGACATAAAGCGCAGACCCCCCAGACTAATGTTCAATCTTAAAAGATTGAGTTTAGTATGGTAATAGCCAGACTTAAAGCAAATTATAATGTTCCTGGTCCATAAAATCTGAAAACCAATCGGAGTAATCACTCTTTAGTAGATGTATAGCAGAGATAGATATTGGCCATGTACTGTAGTCCAAGCATTCTCTATGTAAATGTACCATAGGTTGAAATGTCCAGCTTTGGCAATGCAAATGTATTAGCAATGCTAGTGAAGCTCACTTCAACTGAGAGTGAGTGAGTGAGTGAGTGAGTGAGAGTGAGGTATAAAGCAGCATACACATCAGTTAGTATAGCTGAAAATAATGAACTTTAGTATTTGAGTGGTTGAGGCAGATCAGTCACACACCTTTATATTTCCATGTACAGTCCGCTGTGTTTCATCTTTTGACCCACCGAGCTCTAGTATCCACTGGGATTGAATGGAGCTGACGGTAGTGCTGCCAGTCAGCTGTTGTTATACCATACTGCCTCCTACTGGATATCTACTGAACAGCAAAGGGCCTCCTGGTGCAGCTGCATGTGTGGACCCTGGGTCTCCTGGTGCAGCTGTAAGGTATCAGGATATCGAGTCTCGTGGTGCAGCTCCATGACTGGACCCTTGTCTCTCAGTAAAGCTCCGTTGTAGTTTGTGTTTCTGTGCGTGCACATTTGCATGTGCATCTGTTTGTGTGTGTAGTGTGTAGACGACTCTGTAATTGTCAGTCTCCTGAATTCTCATGAGAATGAGCATGGCCCTGTTATCAACGACTTTGTGTCCTGGTGTGAAGATGCTTTCTTGCATCTGAACAACAGCAAAACCAAGGACATGTCAATAGATTTTAGACGCCTTCCAACTGCTCCAAAGCACAGTGTTCTTAACAGCCAAGATGTTGAGTTTGTGTCATCTTACAAGTACCTAGGCACGTTGATTGATGACCGACTCAAATTTGACCTGAACACTAGCTCTGTGTGCAAGAGAGGGCAACAAAGACTCTTTGCACTCAGGAAACTGGCTGAGTTTCAGATGGACAAAACATTGATGGCACTATTTTATAAAGCTTTTATTATGAGTCAATCCTCACATTCTCCATTATCTGTTGGTATGGAAATGTCACCATGAGGGATAAAAATGCACTTTCCAGGATTGTGAATATGGCCAGTAAGATAGTGGGAGTGAAATTTGTTAGCCTCACAGAATATTTTAGCAAGCAGGTACTCAACAAAGCAACACAAATCTATCAAGACACAAGTCATCCCCTATATTCAGGATACATGCTGCTGCCATCTGGTCTGCGTTTTAAAACTCCCATTGCTTTTAAACAAAGGTACAAAAATTCTTTCATCCCCTTTTCTATCCAAGTACTGAACGCACACAACAGGAAAAGATACACCCCCCCCCCCCCCCCCCCATTCACTTCCTCCCCTGTTATCTACGTAACTTATTTACTGGATTTTATCTTTTACTGATTCATCTTTTTAGGCACCGTCAGACCTATCTTAACTAAATTATTATTTTTGTGTATTTGTGTTGTATTGTAATATGTTGCGTCTATTGTTGTGTGGTATGTAATCCTGTCTGCAATCAAATTGCCCATTTTGGGATAAAGAAATAAACTGAACTGAACCGAACTGTATGTGCGTGTAAATACGACTGTCCCATTTAATAAAATATTGTACTGCTGAGGGTCCTACAGCCACCAGGTTAGCTTGAGAATTCCACCTCTACGTAGTTATCTGAAACATGGGAGCCACTCACCGTTAATTCACTGCAAACAGGTTCCTCAGGGATCAGTATTGGGGCATCATAATTGATAACCGACTTCATTTCTCTGAGCATGTGCATGTAGCCTTCAATTGCATTTAAGAAGATCAGACCTTATCTGACACAAGATTCACACAACATGGTTATCTCCACTGAGAACAGTGCAGACTTCATCAACTGGGCTACTGATATACAAAATATTTCACTCACATTTCTGGCTGTGATATGATGTAAGCATACAGCAAACTCCTGTAAAATATGTCAATTTAATGTATGTTTCTGCCCCACCAAAATGTATGGCCACCCCACGCTACTGATTGTCATATTCAGTGATGCCAGTAACGCGCTACTTGGTAACACGTTACTGTATTTTGACCACTTTTTTCGGTAACGAGTAATCTAACACGCTACTATTTCCAAATCAGTAATCGGTTTAAAGTTACTCATCCAAGTCTCCGTTCGTTACTATTTTTGTCGTTTTCATGTTGCTTTCTTCTTATTGTGTAGGCTATGCTCACGTTTTCAGCATGAGGACAACTCATGTGTAGGCTCCACGCAGCGACACAAACGTTAACAACAATGCAGTGAGGAGAGAGGCGCGTTTCCTATATGAAAATACAGTCAGAAGGCATATTTTGAGTTTGAGTCATCTACACACAGTGTTGGGAAGGATACTTTCAAAACGTATTCCGTTACAGAATACAAAATACATGCCCTAAAAAGTAATTTGTAACGTATTCCGTTACATTACTCAATCTGAATTTATTTAATATACTGAACAAACATATTCATCTGTAGCCTAAGCTATTTCAGTATCTCAGTAGGTAAAAGTATTTTATTTTAAAACAGTAACTAAGTAATCTAGTTTAGTTACTTTTAAAATCAAATAATCAGTAAAGTAACCAAGTTACTTTTTAAAGGAGTAGTCAGTAATCGGATTACTTTTTCAAAGTAACTGTGGCAACACTGGTCATAATCTGCTCGAATTGCTGAATTGTGTAGGTCACGCTCCAATCTGTCATCGATGCTGCCGATGTTGTGGATGTAATGGAATACATGCTGCATTGTTTGCAACAACATTCAAAACAAGCACGCTGTATTCCCCTTCCATGCTAGGCCTACAACTAGCCCTGTAACTAGCGGCCGCATATGCTCGATTGGATTTCGCCATAGACAGTAAAATAAATGGTTGCTTTCAATGGGAGGAGACTGAAACAAATTTCAGTCAACTTCCCATTGTACTGCGCTGACTCGAACTTCATTTCTTGACATTAGCCGAACTGAATCTTGCAACTTGCAGTAAGTCGTCTCATAGATGAGTCACAGAAAATTGACCTGTCGCGGTTTCTCAAGCTAAGGTCAATCATTGCACATGGATGAGTTCACAGACTGATACCCCTTTTCCACCGATCTACAATATTGCAAGGACAAGTAGGCCTATTAAAGAAAGTGCTCATAGGCAGCACAAGTAGTAATATTCTGTTTCTTAGGCTCTCAAAACCACATACTTTGTAGTCACTGTATGAACAATATCATAGCCTATGTTTTAGACTCTACGCTGTTCTGGTGCTGGGTCAGAGCCAGTGCCAAGTCTCCAACCAGTTCTTTGCTTTCCACACAAAGTAACCTGGCTCCGGGACAGGAAAACAGGTTCCAACTCAGCACCAACTTTGAGCTGGTCCAGAAATAAGAACCGGTTACGTCAGGTGTTTAAATTTTCATGGTATTTCGAAAAGCCACTAACGTTAGCTAGCAGCAAAAAAACAGTGTAGCCATAACCATAACAATGGGTGCTAATCAAGAGTTAGCGTTGGTTAACATGCTAGTTTTTCTAGCGAAGTGCAATAAATACACATGCTGGTCAAATCATTCAGGGCACGTCCAGTTTTACTCCACAAATGGATACAGTTGAACTCTCGACATTAGAGCTTTTTGTGCTCAAAGTAAAGCCTACCTTACACAAGCATTTTCTCCTACATGTGCTCAAAGTAAAGCCTACCTTACACAAGGATATTCTCCTACATGTGGTCAAGCATCTCAAATGGGGACGAGATATGTGGGGGAAGGATCTCGCAGCACCTGTTATCTCCATCTTCAAGTCCATGGCATTGTCTACTCTTCTCCAGTCTGTGGCAGCGTTCATCCAGCTTCCCTTCCCGTACTGTGCTTCTTAACGAGCCAGTGGAGTACAGAAATCCATACAACACATCCAAGGCCTGCAAGTGTGAACATACCTCCTTTAATGTGATGAGGGCTGTATCTACCAGGTGCAGGAAAAGCTCCCTTTTGAAGAGCTCCTCTGGAGTTGACAGAGATTCCTCTCTTCCCTCAGAATCAAACTGCCTTTTCGTCGTCTTCTGACACACCTCAGGTCAGCTCATGTGCACCTCAATCCTCTCAGCCATCTCCCTGGCATCTGTTCTTGCAGAATTCAATCCTGGAGATATGTTGACACTGCCATCATTTCTTTCCTTACGGTCTCGATTGAAACACTGGGGCTCTGTAAGATCTCACTCACTTTATTAATGTGGTACAACACATTGCACCAAACGATGGTACTCACCAGAAAAGGCCATTTCTTCATAGCCTGGCTAACGCCTACCACTTCTCAAATGAGATGTGGTCTGGCAACCAGACGTTCATTTTCTCGTATTTGAAAAAATGCCCAGATCCGTTCATTGGGCGCCACGGATGTCTATCAAATGCGCATAGCTCACCCAACTCGTTGAACGAGGACGCATGAGGTGCCCCCGCACGATCATATGCAACGTTAAGGGCTGCCATTGACATCAGTGTAAATACTTTGACGTCGAATATAGACGCAAGAAGGCAACGGAAACTTCTCGGATGTTCTGTGATTGGTTCGCCAACATCAGGCGAACATTTGGCCGTTAGTTTCCTGACTGGCTTAGCAGCGGGATTGAAATCACCGCGCAAGGCAGTATGGGAACACCCAGGCTAATTTCTTCATGTCCTTTTAGAAGCTTTGAGCCATGACTCCTGATTCATGGCTGAGCCTGTCCTTAGTTTATGCATGACTTAACTGACTTGTAACGTCAGCGTCTGTAATGTTGCTGTAAACAAGCCAGGACCTTTTCATGTTCTCTCCGTTGTTCATTGTCATGGAGTAGTTGCTACAGCTAATGGAAAGTCTATTTTTATTTGAACGGGTCCTTTGCTGATAATCTCACACCTCTCTCTATCATTTAGCACTTATGGCCACTGTGCTGGGCCACCATTCAGAAGGACGATCCAATGGCTTTTGCCATCTGAGGAGTTGTTATTATGCCCACTACTCACATCATTTCTGTGTTCATCGGTGTGGCTCTCAGACGTTACATCTACCTCAGAGATAGAGTCCTCCACCAACTCTTTTCCGAGGCTGCCTGCTGCGACACACTCTGCAACAACAGCTCATTTTCAACGTTAACGTCAACGTTATCGTTGATGTCAACCGCTGGTGTCACTGGAAAGTAGCTGGTACCTGCGTAGTTTGTCAGTGTACTTTTTGTTTTCGTGTTTCGTGTCGCTTTTCTTGTTTGCTGCTACCGCTGGGATAAGTTTGTCTCGTTTTCAGCTAGGCTTGGCTACAACGAATACAACGCATCCTGGATGTGACTTACCTCTTCCACAGGCCTGAGCTCAATGGAACTCCATTGCAGTACGAAAAGGGGGCTAATAAATATCCCGAACCGGTTAATAGCGTTCCATGTCAGCAGCAGGACATACAAATAAGTAGGCTGATCATTAGGACTCTCAAGTGGTTAGTCTGTACATCATTTTCCTTACGTCTCTATCCTGTCATCAAACATTTAAAAAGCACTATGTCCTACATTATGTAAGCAGCAGAACTGTAACTGAAATGCCTATATGCAAAACTGCTGCCTCATAGGTTTATTGCAAGCCTTCCCATCTGAACAAAAATGTTGAAATGGCAAATATGAGAACTATTAGCCTATGTTTAAAAGTGTATAGTATTTTTCCTTGATCAAACACTACAGAGCTAGCACTGGCATTAGCTAGAGCTCAAAATCGCAAACAGTGGATTAGCTAAGGGCGTTGAGCCAAACACTTTCAAAAATGTTTAAACAGTAAGATTGCTCACCAATCCTCGTTAGTAGGTTACACTGGGTCACTGCACATAAAATGAAGCACCAACAATGTAGTTTGTGAACCTGTAGTTTGTGAACCTGTCGTTTATAACTGAAGACCAGAGCTGCCAAATTTTCAAAAAACCTTGGAGTGAGATTCTGTTGGGGGTGACCAAAAGTTTTTACCGCACTCGTCGCAATACCAAAATTATTGTTTCGATCCCGATACTAAGTCAAGAATTGTGATTTCGATACTTTTTTGATGCTTTTTTAAAAACAATTGTAGTGTATTTGGTGATTTAATCATCAGTAACCTAATATTGAATATTGTGTGATCATTCACACCAGTGGCCATCTGAGATTCTACTCAACCCTCCTCCACACACAGAGAAAATTATAGTCATATGTTTCTATATTATATATTTTGGAATTCATAACTGTACATATTTTGTTGATAATGTTATATTTTACAATCTGCATAATTATTAGTAGCTAAAATTTTTTAGTCATTTGTGCACTGATTTCAAGACTATTACACTTACTCATAGGCCTATTTTTAAATGGTGTGTAGGCCTAGGTCTATTTGAGTGTGCATTAGTGGTGTGTGTAATTGAGTGCCTGTCGCTTTAAGAAATACGTGAGGTAGCTTTCTATCTCACAGTTTTACGCGAGTGAAATAAAAGATGCATGACAAGGATATGTGGATGCAATTAATTTTGCTTTCTGTGTCATTAGATAAAATACATGTTCAAAACACTAACAAGTCGAAGAAAATCTTTCAGGGATAAAGAGATGAGTGTCTTGCAATGTTCCTTCATGATTTTAGTGAGCACTATGATTTAGATATTTATCCACGTTCCAGCAAACAAAACAGTGCAACAAAAGTGTAACAAGTTAGTCTAAAGTTAACATGTAGGCTAGGGAATTAAGTTCATCCACACAAACTGATTTCTTTCGAGATTTTAAGTTTAAGAGAGTGAGTTTTTAATCAACAATAGGCCTATGGTTTGTGACAACATACTCTCTGACCAGATTGCGATTTTCTCCCGCGGGTGTCTCCTTCTTCTGTCGCAAACTTGGAGGTCTATGCAACGAATAGGGTTAGCCTACTTAGGCCTACAGTGGCGCTTTTTAACAGCATATACCGTTGGGGAGTTTTAAAAGAAACGAACGAGTCTCAGCCCAAAATCAGATTTTGTTCTGCGTGAGAAAATGGATGTATGGCGTGAGTGCGTGTGTAAACAGGCAAAATTGTGAGAGTTGGCAGCTCTGGAAGACTGTTAAGAACACTTCCCAATTGTACCCCCTCCAGCTCCTTATGTGTCAACGCAATGCAAAGATGAGGGAGCCCATTGAAGATTTCATCCAGAAAAAAACCAGTATACTTTGTTGTTTAAGGCAATAATGTGGCCAATTATAAGTTAGTAACAGACTGTAAAACTTTGGAATAGTTTTGTATAACATTTTAATCATTTCAAGACAGCAGCTATATCTGAAGCACAGCAATATCACATGAGATCTCACATGGAGATATTGCCAGAAGGGACTACGGGTAGTCCGGTGTTGGCTCAGAGTAGAGTGAGTGAAGCACAACTATGCACTATATGTGACGGTATGAACATTTAACCACGGTTATTGTGATAAAAATAATCACAGTTTTTGGTATTATCGTGGTATTTAAAGAGAAACTATGCAGAATTGGCAATTTTATCTCCGATTTTGTTTTTCGTTTTCGCTCGTTTTATGCTTGCACATTTCTCTGCAGAGCTTCCCCTACAGCTTTAATGTGTATATATATATATATATATATATATATATATATATATATATATATATATATATATATATATATATATATATATATATATAGGCTATATATATATATATATATATATATATATAAATTGCAAGTGTGGTTCTTCTCGTTCATCACACGTCTAAGACTTCCAGATGTAAACAAGGAGCGATCGCTCCCTGGACAAATTACAAGGCTGCAATAGCGGGTAGGGACACTGGGCGGGAGGAAATATTACCGTTTATCGATAAAAACGGGTCAGTCAAGCAAAACAACGATTTCTAAGTGATTTTATGATTATAAAAATGTTGCCTAGAGTCTCTTAAAAACTATATGCGTTCAATATGTTTAAAAAGCACTGATAGGCCTACACAAGCTGAACTAGTTTTAAAGAGGAACTATGCAGGATTGGTGATTTCATCTCTGGTTTCGGTTTCGTTTTTCGTTTTCGCTTGTTTTATGCTTGCATTTTCTTTGCAGAGCTTCCCCGACAGCTTTAGCGTGTATATTTATTAGGGCTGTCAATCGATTAAAATGTTTAATCTAATTAATTACATACTCTGTGATTAATTAATCTAAATTAATCGCATATAAAATGTAATCGCAACATCGCAATGTCAAAACTATTTCTTTGCAGTAATGTGGTACTTAAGAGTTGACAAACTCCGGTGATATGCGAATTCTGTGCTGCAGACATTGCAGAGGACTTTGTTTTAATCACTTTCTTTTTAACACCGTCAGGCCGTTTTTTTTTCCCAGTAAATGTTCCAATCAATGATCCAGGCAGTACATTCTCGTCTCCTCATTTTACAGTCTAATGGTTACTGACTAGAACTTGGCTCTGGGTCAAAGGTCATCGATTAATCTGCGTTAATTTTTTTAATCAGTTATTTTGTCTCAAATGAATTAATCTAAATTAATCAGTTATTTTGACAGCCCTAATATTTATACATGTATAGGCTATATTTAAATATATAAATTGCAAGAGTGGTTCTTCGTCTCAGACTTCCAGATGTAAACAAGGAGCGATCGTCTCCTGCAGAAAGTTGCATAGGGTCTCTTTAAGAAGTGTGACAGTGTTTATTACATTACAAAAATATAGCCAAAACCTTATTGCCTTAAAGGGATAATCCGGAGTGAAATGCACTTTAGATCAATTTTTTCGGACTATTGGGAGTGCATACGTTGAGTTGACACCAAAATCATGTAATTCGGATGTATTTTGAGAAAGTTCGAGTTCACCGTTTTTAGCCAAAACTCGTTAGCCTGGAAGTGACTGGGGCACGTCCTTTCGCCGCTACAAAGCGCTATTTTTATACCTCATCTACTGTTCCAAACAACACTACACTTACGTGGTAGTGAGTAGAGGGTCCCTAAAGCCAAACCGAAGTATCCCCACGTCTTTATGTGGTCGGATAGAGAGTCCAGAATGAATTTAATGGAGTCCGTACCTTTCCGGAAATGTTATTAAAGTGTTGTTAAAGCGTTGCCAGCTGCAGCAGCGACATTTCCGGAAAGGTACAGACTCGATTAAATTCATTCTGGACTCTCTATCCGAATCTTTGACATGGCTGAAAGACAATCAAGCTTGTGATCATTGACCTTTGTTTTTCATTTAGTTTTTCTTTTACTTGTAATGTTAATTCTATTGTCTTTTCATCTGTCTGTGTTTTTACTGTGCTTGAACATCCTGCCCAGGGACTACAGGTGCAAATTAGCTATTTAGCTAACCCTGGTATAGAAGCTATTCTATGCATGGTCCCTGTCAAACAAAACCAATAATAATAAAAAAAAATGATGATATTGCAGGGGTGGTGTGTAGGTCTAATTGAGTGCCTGTCACTTTAAGAAGTATGTGAACGTAATTAGGTTTCATTGGGTTTTGGAAAATAGTCAAGCATAGTTCTCAAGGATATTCGTTTTCATTAATAAAATGAATGTTCAAAAAACTGACAAGGTAAAGAAAATATTCCTGGTGTCATAGAAAAGATAAGTGTCTTGCAATGTTAAACTCTATGATTTAGGTAGGTTACCGTGGCATGGCATTGTGTGTTGTTCCGTTCACTTTTTCCTTGGTCGTGTTTAATTGACTGGGTGCTTATAGCTTAAAGAGACCCTATGCAACTTTTTCATAGTCATAAAATCGCTTAGACATTGTTGTTTTGCTTGACTGACCAGTTTTATCGAAAACAGTCGTATTTCCTCCCGCCCTCCCTATCCACTATTGCAACCTTGCAGTTTATGCAGGAGGCGATCGCTCCTTGTTTACATCTGGAAGTCTGAGACGCGTAAGGAACAAGAAGAACAACACTTGCAAATTATTTATAAATATATACAGCCTATTTATGTATAAATATACACGCTAAAGCTATAGGGGAAGCTCTGCAGAGAAATATGCAAGCATAAAACGAGCGAAAACGAAAACCGAAACCGGAGACGAAATCGCCAGTCCTGCATAGTTTCTCTTTAACTTACTCTACAAAGACTTGGAGTTTAGTATATCTGTTATATGTATCCAATGAGTGACAACCAGTGCTCAAAATAAAACTTTCCGGTATTCTCTTCTCTGATAACGTTAGTGGAATGGATTTAATGTGAATATATATAAAAGGATGCAGAGTGGCTTTAAGATATATGCTATACAGCGCACGTTAGCGGTGAAAATGTTCCGCCTTTTAAAAGCATGTGTAGCCTAATCGGAATTGTGGTTAAATCCATCAATTAGACAACAGCATCAGTAGGGTACCAGTTTAGTTTCATAGTAGGTTATAGGCTTATGCAAAAGCAGGCGCGGATGAAGCTGGGAGGAAAGGAAGGAGGTTTCCACACCTGATAATACCGTGATAATGATGATATTTTAAATGAACACGGTAATTGTTATCGTCAACATTTTTATCATGCTTTACCGTTACACCAGTAATCGTTACATCCCAACTATCGATTGTCTACACGATTCTCTTACTGCTAATAAAGCTAGGATTAGGACCACACTTTTCGTGATGCATCTCCCTCACACCAGTCGTGAACCATCATATAACCTACATGAGAAACAGGGAAACAACTTTACCTCCAGTCTATCAGTAGTTGGAGCACTTTACCTCCAGTCTATCAGTAGGCAGTTGGAGCACTTGGAGCAGTTTAAGCACATTGTTCTTCAAGTACACTTTCTTTGGTTTCTTTGGGTCAGAAGCTGTAGGCTAGTCATTTTGCATGTGCTTCATTTACTCTGCTCTAAGCCAACACCACAAGTTAAAAAAACAAAACCATATTAATACCATATTAACTACCCTCATGTATTAACCTCATAGCTGAAGAAAGTTTGCAAATCAATGCGTAAACTGCTGCTAATAGTTGGGATATAACGGTGCATTTCTCTCGATGAGTGAACAACCAGAAGTGAATCATATTGCACAGAAATCTTGTCAAAGAATGAAAAAAATAGCAGTATTAACTGATTACTGTTATTTAAGATTAACGATTATGTTCTGAAACACAGACAAAAATATATATACGTTTCTGGTTTTCATTTCGATTTTGTAGTTATTTTTGTGCTCGGGTTCCCACCCGAAACGCAAAGTTCCGTAGTGCCAGCATAAAAGCGATACAGACACCCGTCAGGCTATGGCAGACGTGTCATTCAACCTACTGTAAATCGATGAACCATCACATGGGTCTTGGAAATGGATTATAAAGGTTGAAAAACTACATGGTGTTGCTTTAAAAGTCACACTTTGAATGTGAAATCCAGGTATATTGCTTTAAAAGTCACACTTTGAATGTGAAATCCAGGTATATTGCTGTTATTAGTGTCAAAATTCAATACGTTAATGAAATGAATTCAATACATTAATGAAATGTTGACCTCATGCCATAGCCTACTACAGTTTCACTTCAGCGGAGCTCATAGTCTCACAGTACTGTTCAGAAAAGACGTTTCATTAACGTTTTACACGCATCTTTTCCCTGTTATTATCCTGATTATATTTAAATAATTTTTTAAATAAATGAATTTTGAATATGGACGATAGTTCCAAAATCAATCAAAATCAGTTAATCAATTTGTTCCATTTGGAACTGAAAAACATTGCATAGTTTACCATTAAAGGGAAACTATGCAGGACTGGCGATTTCATCGCCGGTTTCGCTTTTCGCTTTCGCTCGTTTTACAGCTTTAGCGTGTATATTTTACAAAACTCCTCACTCGGTCAGTCTGCCTTTTCATGAGCATGATCAAGGGTGACTCATGTAAGGATTTATCGTCCTTCCTTCCTCCCTCGATCCTCGTTCACCGGAAATCGCTGACAGTCTCGTGGCAATCCTGATACGAGAGGAAACACAAGACCATCCCACACGAAAGTGTTATTTCGGAGATGGGCGTTCTGTGGCTACGCGTGGATGACGTATCCTGTATAACGTTTACAAATATAGAAATGTCGTCCGTTATTTATGGCGTGTGAAGTTCATGCTAAAAGCTATAGTGGGATTGTGTTAGGGGCTCATGAAGAAACATAAATGTAGCCTAACAAACAATAAGTTCATTATTTGAACGTCCTTATCAACATTTGCCATTAAATAGATAAAAACATTTGTCTTGCCGTGATGAAGTCAACAAATTAGCTAGCTGAGGTTGCAGCAGTAACGTTAGCTTGAAAGTAGGGCTGTGCAATTAATCGATTTTTAATCGTAATCGAGATTATTAGTTTAAATCGTACAAGAATGTGAAATCGTAAAAATCGATTTTTCACTTTAACTAGGGTAATTACGGTACTTATGTTTGCAAGTGTTGAATTTTGTGGCAAAAGTTCCAAAAAGTTTAATATCAATCATTTAAAATGAATTATTATTAATATTGTTTAATAAGAGTAGGATTTGCTCTTGAATCCCAATGGGGAACTTATTTGCAAAATGTTCAGTAAAAAACAGCATATTTTAAATAAATTCTTGCCTTTTGTCATTTCACAATAATCGTAATCGAAAATCGGATTTTGAGAAAAGAAAATCGAGATTTTATTTTTGGGCAAAATCGAACAGCCCTACTTGAAAGAAACAATCCAATTTCGCCCATTTCCCCCCTCAGACACCAGTGCTTTCTTAATGTTCACTCTATTTTTCTCTGCTCCCCCCTTCTGTCGCTTAGTGCCTCTATTCATTTTTCTTACCAGTGTAAAACATATATAATCTCCACACCACCAATCTATTGAATGACTTCACTTGACCACCACTAGTCCAACTTTCAACACACGAACGCGCAGACGCCATTTGCTCATTCTTCCCAGAAGGCATTGCTTTATTTTCATTTTCTAAAACAATAAAATACAAAATACCAGTAGATTTGTTTTATTTCAAACCATGTTAAAAAAAAAAAAAAAAAAAAAAAAATTCGTAACAAGATATTTCCCAACAAAATTAAAATAGGCTGATGTAAACCTGGAAATACACCATGACTGTAAAGTGGTATATGTCGCATTTAAATACCAATCAGGTTTCATAGCTGCTGAATTACAAATTGCACGATTTTTTTTTTTTTTTTTAAAGATTATTTTTTGGGCTTTTTTATGCCTTTATTCGGACAGGATAGTAGAGAGAACGACAGGAAGTGAGTGGGAGAGAGAGTCGGGGTGGGATCTGGAAAGGACCACGGGGCGGGAATCGAACCCGGGTCGCCAGCGTACGGTGCAGGTGCCCCAGCCAGTTGCGCCACTGCCGGGGCCTACAAATTGCACGATTTTAAGAGAATCGAAACTTATAATTGGAGAGGGAGGGCCTGCATGCGGCAATCATTCAGCTATCAAATGACTCGTGAAAGGGCCGCGTCAGTGCTACTATGGGCCACGACAAATTGGCGTGCTCGGCCGGCCCACAAATTTGCGCGGCCCTACTGGCATCTGCCCAAATGCCAGACCGTCCAGTCCGTCCCTGCCTGCAAGTTTAATCTTGGACAGGCGTGCGTAGACTGACCTGTGAGTTTGATCTTGGACAGCCGTGCGTAGATGTCCGGCAGCTGCGAGTACTCCATCTTCAGCTCTTTCCACTGCCGGGCCTCCAAGTGGGCCTCGCGGTCCCCTTCTGGCTCATTGCTGCGGTCCACTGGAGTGCCTGGAGCCGGAGCCGGAACCCTCACGCCAGCCAGGATTTGAGGCCTTCTCGTACTGCTCTTCTCCTGGTAGGGCCGCAGCACGGCCGTGGGCTTCAGGTCCATGTTGATGTCGGGGTTGACCGTGTCGTTGCGGAAGTCGTACTCTGCCAGGAGGGGGCACTCCAGCTGGATGCAGCGCTTCTGAAGCTCCTCAATCATCTCCTGGAGGAGAGGAGCAGGAGGAGAGCCAACATTACTCCGTCATTTTAGATGGTGGAGATCTGCTGTATCTGCTGCATCATGAGGTCACCTCGGTCCTCCAGCAGCCGTGCGTAGATGTCCGGCAGCTGTGAGTACTCCACCTTCAGCTCTTTCCACTGCCGGGCCTCCAAGCGGGCCTCGCATCATGAGGTCACCTCGGTCCGTCTGGGGCGCATCATGAGGTCACCTCGGTCCTCCAGCATTGCGGACACGGGCTCCTGCTTGTGTCTGGGGCGCATCATGAGGTCACCTCGGTCCGTCTGGGGCGCATTGTGAGGTCACCTCGGTCCTCCAACATGGCGGACATGGGCTCCTGCTTGTGTCTGGGGCGCATCATGAGGTCACCTGGGTCCTCCAGCATGGTGGACACGGGCTCCTGCTTGCGTCTGGGGCGCATTGTGAGGTCACCTCGGCCCTCCAACATGGCGGACACGGGCTCCTGCTTGTGTCTGGGGCGCATCATGAGGTCACCTCGGTCCTCCAGCATGGCCCACAGGGGCTCCTGCTTGTGTCTGGGGCGCATCATGAGGTCACCTGGGTCGTCCAACATGGTGGACACAGGGGCTCTTGCTTGTGTCTGGGGCGCTGGCCGAGGGCCCTGCTGTGCTGCACCACATACTGAGCAACACAGGAGAGAGCAGGTCAGAGGCCTTCACACACTTTTCCATTGCTGTTATTATTGCTGTTGTGGAATTGTTTACATTTTATTGTTTAAGAGGATAGCCCCTAGTCCTTTTACACCTTTTAAATGATGCATTTGAACTGAATATTTAAAATACTTTCACAGCCAAAAATTATATGCGATTAATTTAGATTAATTAATCACAGAGTATGTAATTAATCTGATTAGAAAATGTAATCGATTGACAGCCCTAAAATAATGAGATGCTGTCGCCAACTTTGCCCCCTTCCTGTTTGGTATTGGAGAGGTCACTATTTGCATAAGTCATGCCTAACCCTCTGATGCATGAATTATGAAAGCCTGAGACAATTTTTTTAAGATTTAGTTTTTACATTACTTGGGACATGAAAATAACAAATATAATAAAGGCTGGTGGTCGCTCCAGGACCAGCTGGTGCCCCAGTCGCCAATTTGGACCCAGATGTGTCGGGCTGCTTTCACTTTCACTTTCACTTTTTTCGTCATCTTCTTCATCATCTGACTGCTCCATTTTGCGTTTCAGCTTTGCTGGTTTCAGCCACTTACTGTGTCGGGCTGCTTTCACTTTCACTGTCGTCACCTTCTTCATCATCCATTTTACGTTTCAGCTTTGCTGGTTTCAGCCACTTACTGTTCTCATCAGTGAAACCTTTGGCAATAGACAGAGAGAAAACATTCATACATATGACACAGGCTAATCCTTGAGCTTTTATCCAGTTTATGGCCATGAACAGAGAAGTGCATTACATTACATGTTTTTACATTACTTGGGACATGAAAATAACAAATATTAACAAATATTCAGAGTGTTACAAACATGTCCACTACAGTGGACTACACGCACCTCAGCACTCAAGCATAAAAGTGTAAACCTAATATAAAAATTAAACAAACTGAGTTTTTCTCAAATTAACCTCATTTTATGGTCATCAACCATTAGTTCATCAATCCTATCAACTATGTGCACCCTGACTCTCTGCATCTCCTTCATAATCGTCATATCCCATCATGCCTCTATTGTTCTCTGCCAGCCACTCATCATCACTTTTGTCACTATTCTGATCACCACTGGAGTCAGAGGTGTCTCGTTGGTAAGCCCCGCTTCTGCTCTTTCGTGCAATAAAGGTCTCATCTCGCTGCGACAAATAATCACAGAGCAATGTAACAGAGAAGAATGGGTGTGTTTTTTGCACACTTTGCATCAGTTGGGCTCATAGTTAAAGATACGGTTAGTATTAGGCTATTATAGGCTACCTCCGCCTTCATCAGTGTTTGTTCGTGTGTTAGCAAGATAACTAACAAATTATGGAAGGATTTTGAATTCAGGAAAGGTGTGAAATGACTCAAGGAAGGATTACATTTTGGGAGTGATACGCACTTGGGTGGAGGTCTGCGCTCTCGGAGTGCTTATCTAATTTATTTATTTATGTAGTCAGTCGCCGGCATTCAAAAAACGCAATTTGTGGTTATATTTCACAACTTTTTTTAAAAAGTAGACTGTACTCTGACTGGGAAAGGCTGGCAAGCAAGCCACAGACAGATCAGGGGATTCTCTGGCCTAGGCCAGCAACAACGCATGAGAGATGCAAACAAATGGATCAATTTATAGGCTGGGCAACTCAGATTATTTGTTGACATTAAACCGAGGAACGAACACAAGTTCCCGCTGTTCCAGACCCGCGTGACGTTTCCTCTTCTGTTTGTCATGCTCTGAAGGGTAATCCGGTGTCATGATGACTGTCGCTATAACTGTACAACTGCCTACCTATCGCTTGACGCAAGGGGAGACGGGGGAGGGGCCTTCAACATCTTGCGGGGCCCTACACAACTTGCGTAGTGTGCCTATAGGGAGAACAGGCCCTGATCAAGCTTAATTCAGTCAATCTACATTTCTCAGTACAGTCTGCTTCAATATGATGAACACATCCCTGTATGGTCATATCAGATGTTTTATATGCTGGCCTCCTTAATTGTTCCACTCACCATGTCCAGGTTTCTCCTCCTCCTCCTCTTCCTCTTCTGCCCACTCATCTTCATCGTGCTTGTCCTCACAGCCCTCCTCCTCCTCCTCCTCCTCCTCCTCAAAGTTGATGTCCTGTGGACACGACTCATACTCCCCGTATGCTGTTTTGTCAAAGATCTCGGCCAGGCTGTCGTTAGCCCTCAGACCAATCCCTGGATCAAAATACACAACGAGCCAACATCTCTTAAATCGCTTCATCTAACCACAGATATGAGTCATCAGATGATCTGTAACTCAGAGACTCCAAGTGCAAACATACATGTGGATATAATGCAGTGCTTGTTTTGGTATAATTGCCCAAAGTTCCTAACAGCAATTCATAGGTTTCTTCAGGTCCCTTTCCCATAAAATATTAATATTATGCATACAATGTATAAAACTAACATCAACTGTCGTGTTTCCGTATGGGTCATGTATGCAAATTAGGCATTATCTGTATAAAAATATGGTCATTTGAAAAACAGAAAATAGGAATATTGGATAAAGTGGTTTAAACAGGATAAACAGGTGCTATTGAAAGTTCTTTTTTTTGCCTGAAAACAGGCGCGCAGGAAAATATTTTAGGAGAATCTGGTTTGGTTTCTCAACGCTGAGCTCCTCTGGTTCAGCCGCCTGTGATGAAGACCCCTGTGATGAAGACCCTTGTGATGAAGACCCTTGTGATGAAGACCCTTGTGATGAAGACCCTTGTGACCTTCAGTGGGATTGGTGACGGGGCTCTCCATCCAGGGCGGGCACAGCTGACTCTCTCTCTTTACCCATCAGCATCAGGGGCACAGCTGACTCTCTCTCTTTACCCATCAGCATCAGGGGCACAGCTGACTCTCTCTTTACCCATCAGCATCAGGGGCACAGCTGACTCTCTCTTTACCCATCAGCATCAGGGGCACAGCTGACTCTCTCTTTACCCATCAGCATCAGGGGCACAGCTGACTCTTTACCCATCAGCATCAGGGGCATTGCTGACTCTCTCTTTACCCATCAGCATCAGGGGCATTGCTGACTCTCTCTTTACCCATCAGCATCAGGGGCATTGCTGGTGGGCACAGCTGACTCTCTCTTTACCCATCAGCATCAGGGGCATCGCTGACTCTCTCTTTACCCATCAGCATCAGGGGCACAGCTGACTCTCTCTTTACCCATCAGCATCAGGGGCACAGCTGACTCTCTCTTTACCCATCAGCAGCATCAGGGGCATCGCTGACTCTCTCTTTACCCATCAGCATCAGGGGCACAGCTGACTCCCTCTTTACCCATCAGCAGCATCAGGGGCACAGCTGACTCTCTCTTTACCCATCAGCATCAGGGGCACAGCTGACTCTCTCTTTACCCATCAGCATCAGGGGCACAGCTGACTCTCTCTTTACCCATCAGCATCAGGGGCACAGCTGACTCTCTCTCTACCCATCAGCATCAGGGGCACAGCTGACTCTCTCTTTACCCATCAGCATCAGGGGCATCGCTGGCTCTCTCTTTACCCATCAGCATCAGGGGCATCGCTGGCTCTCTCTCTACCCATCAGCATCAGGGGCATCGCTGGCTCTCTCTCTACCCATCAGCATCAGGGGCATCGCTGGCTCTCTCTCTACCCATCAGCAGCAGGGGCACAGCTGACTCTCTCTTTACCCATCAGCATCAGGGGCACAGCTGACTCTCTCTTTACCCATCAGCATCAGGGGCATTGCTGACTCTCTCTTTACCCATCAGCATCAGGGGCACAGCTGACTCCCTCTTTACCCATCAGCATCAGGGGCATTGCTGGTGGTCGCTCCAGGTCCATCTGCTGCCCCAGTCGCCAATTTGGACCCAGATGTGTCGGGCTGCTTTCACTGTCACTGTCGTCACCTTCTTCATCATCTGACTGCCCCATTTTTCGTTTCAGCTTTGCTGGTTTCAGCCACTTACTGTGTCGGGCTGCTTTCACTTTCACTGTCGTCACCTTCTTCATTATCATCCATTTTACGTTTCAGCTTTGCTGGTTTCAGCCACTTACTATTCTCATCAGTGAAACCTGTGGGCAATAGACAGAGAGAAAACATTCATACATATGACACAGGCTAATCCTTGAGCTTTTATCCAGTTTATGGCCATGAACAGAGAAGTGCATTTCTGATTTGATCATTTTGAGATGGGAGAAATACGGATTTCAATGTTGGACTTCCTGCTTTCAATGATGTAAAAATCATCATTTTACATCATTGAAAGCAGGAAGTCCTATTCATGGGCTTCATTGAAATCCCTATTTTTCCCATCTCAAGGCAAACTGAGGGAATGATGCATGACCATTCAAAAACATGACTGTTTTTCTAAAGATACAAAGCTTAATGCTAATCGGTGAAGTGTCCCTTTAAATAGGGAGATGATAATGTGCTGCCTGGTAGCCTGGAAAACCAGCGCCAACTGCTGGACGGCAAAATGTTTTGCCTGCATTTGGGTCTGGCCTTGGACCACTGTACATTTTGAAAACACTGCCCTGAATCTGGCAGATGGCAACTAAACCAATCACAACGCAGAGATGTGTTTTGAATCAACGCGGGCGGGGCAGAGGGCTCTGGGGCGGGGTTTTGAGGGAGCGTTGGCCTATAGGCACAGACACGGTTTGAAAGACAACGGGTTGTGCTCATCAACAATGTTCCATTGTATCCATTCATCGGAGCCAGACTAAATTAGACATCCAATCCATTTAGGCTGGTTTATCAGGCTAGCTGCCTGGATCATTATTGGAACATTTACCTGGCCTAATGGTGTTAAAAATAAAGTGTTGATTATAATAAAGTCCTCTGCAATGTCTACAGCAAGGAATTTGCAGATCACTGGAGTTCGTCAACTCTACAATGTAAAGAAACAGTGTTGGCATTGAAGGGAGTGTTAATTTATTTGCATTGTGTCCCCTAGGTTATAAATGTGGCCTGAAATGCCTTTTATGTTTTAAAAACGTGTCTGGGACTGCAGATGGAAAATAGCTTGTAGCTAAATTTGGTACAGTGTATCTTTTCTCTTTTAAGTGATTAATATTATCTGTACATGGTCACTTCTGAATTTATTTCCTCAGCATATTAGGTCATATTATAGATTGTCATGGCCATTATTTGAACAGTGAAAATAATAATAAAAGTGTTTTTGAACTTTAATTTCACTAATGCTGATTATTAAATGATGCATTTGAATTTAAATATTTAAAATACTTTCACAGCCAAAAATTATACGTGATTAATTTAGATTAATTAAACACAGAGTATATAATTAATCAGATTAGAAAATGTAATCGATTGACAGCCCTAAAATAATTAGATGCTGTCGCCAACATTCCCCCCTTCCTGTTTGGTGTTGGAGAGAGGTCACTATTTGCATAAGTCATGACTAAAAGACTATATCTAAATGCATTGAATTAATCAAAACATTAAAATAAAAACACTTAAAATGTCTGTCAAATATTGAAACAAATATAATATCTAGGCTACATTACTTCAGGCAAATGCAAAACTATGTCTTTGACGCAGCTAAATCACGCTATGTGATATTTGCATGCATGCAACATGTCTGAGGGATTTATGATCCAAGCTAACTCAAGCAAATGAATTGTGTCTTGTAGATGACGTCTGAAATAAATGTTTTAGAACTTAAATGTGGTGGGCGAGTTGGCCCAGGCTCATCTTGAAATGTTCAAAACGAGTTGATAGGAAGCAGCAGCCTAGGCTAGTTGAGTTGGTTATTAGCGATTGCGTAGGGATGAGCAGGGCACGATTTAGGCTATTATCAATTAATTGATAGTTTCTATAACAGCAATGTAGCCTATATTTCCAACAGATAATGATCATTGTCTTGTTTTACTAAATAACATTTTCAAGTTTACGAACAGGGCACCTCAACTGTGCAAATTCGAACTGCTTTATGACAGTGCTGTTAACACCACGCGCCACGACTCCCGGGGCCGGTTGCACCAACTGGTCTTTACTAAGTCTGGTCCTAACTGCTAAGTTGGTCTTTGTTAGGACCAGTCTTTAGAATTCAACTAATGTCGGTTGCACCAGCAGAACTTACGCCTGGTCTTAACTACGCCCGGTCTTAGCGATGCGCGTCCATGTGAATGCCTACGGAACAATGACAACTTGCCTGTTTTAAAGATTCTCTGTCAATCACGTCCCCCGTTCGGAGGAAACAGCGGTTAAAGTGAATGACATGTAGCCTAATGCGTGGAAGTGGCACCTATTTAAATAGCTAAATAAATAACTTAACAATTACTGTAGCCTAGTTCCTTCTCATTATGTCTTGATATAGAATAAGCAAAAAGGAGACGCATTATAGCATTATCTTTTCAGAGATTAAGGCTACCAATAGGCTGTGGCAGAACAACACTAACTGGTAGAAGCGTTATCTGCACTGTAAAATGCAGGTAAAAAGTTTGCATGTTATGTAAAGAGCTAGACCCATTGGAATACGGAATAACGTCAGCCAACCAGCCACGTTGTGCTAGGAATGCCGTAACAGGCAATTATCTAACAAATGTAACGTTAGCTTACACGTTTTTTTTTTATGCACTAAACGTAATTGTAGGGCGGGCTAAGATGCATCTTTGAAATGTTTCCAAGTGTATGGTTATGCTATTAGGAATGTACAAAGCTGTTAATAAAGGTTTTTAATTCGTGAATGATACCGAAAGCCCCTGAATGATTGCCAGGCTGGCGTAGTGCAGTGTCAACCTAAAACGAGTGCTAGCTGGCCAACAAGCGAGCATGGGATTAATAACAATGTAGTTTGCGCTTTAGAAACGACTGTGAGAAGTGCTAAAATGTTGGTCTTAAGAACTTACGCCTACTACTGAGTAGGCGTAAGATTTACGCCCGGTCTTAGCGAAAAGAAGGCCTAAGCCTTGATGGTGCAACTGGCGTATCTATCAGGTTGGACTTAGAACGCTGAGTTAGGACCGGCGTAGCTTAAGACCGGGCGTAAACATGTTGGTGCAACCGGCCCCCGGCGCTCACAGTGGCGGAGATGGTGACTTGAAGATGCCGACGGGCCTGTTGAAGTCTGGTTCTAGCCTCAGCGAAATGGAAAAACTGCTGAATGTTACAGTATAAGCTGATGTCGTTATAGTCCAAATATCGTAGGCTGTATAGTTTTCAAGCACAAGTGCTATTTATCTGCACTTATGCATTTCCAAATGGGCTTCAATGATAGTCGCCTGCAGAATCTGTTTTAAATGACCAGTTTCACGATGGTTTAATGCATAGAATGTAGCCTATGTTCTGTCTATGGTTTTATACAATTATATTTAGGCTACTCCTGATGCTGCGCCATCTCAGAGAGTTTGAACTGTTTTATAACGCTATAATGCAATAAAATACAGTCTTACCGTGCTATGCTGGCCGCATGTGCTTCCAACGGTCGTGTTTGCCCTCAGTCCTCTGTGGATGATTCAAACACCTGTGCCACGAGATTGGAGACATTTGAGCTGCTGTCACTCAAGTGCGTTCGCGGGTTGCGCCCCCTGTCAATAACCGGGCCAATGAAACACGCTTTAATGAAACGTGTAAATACATCTATGGTTGAGCATGGTATGACGCAAGGCATGTCAATTAGTGCATTAAAAAAAAAAAAAGTTTGAATACGAACGTTATTTTCCGTTACTTTTGTAATCGTCTATTCATTTGAATGCACTGAATGGGGGCTGTGTAGGTCTGAATTAAAAAGACTGTTCCCCAGTTTAAAACAGTCAAATCCCGGTCAAATTCAGTAATATAGATTGCTGCTGGGCTGTAGCCTACGCCTTGGTGAATGTTTTAACATCTCTAACATGCCATTTAGCTAGAATAATACATATTTCGATTTATGTAATGTTTCTAAAGTAGGTAGCCTAGGCTACACAATGTTATTTCACTATTTCTAATAAGTGCCCTTCGTGAACCACAGGCCGTCAGTCTACTTAATTCGACCCAGAACATATTGACTGGAGCGTGGGTGTAGCCTATAGGCTATGTGGTCGACTTCCCACTGCTATTCAATGAGCACCGATAGATATTTGTCGTCACCTCGCTGATGGTGTGCTACTGGCGGTCTGCTGTGGAACCACCATCGAGTCAGGGAGTAGGCTACAGTAGTCTAGGCTACATGGGTCATGGGTCGGTTATGGTTGGCAAACCGCAGCTGGTTTACCAGCTCGAGCTGTGATTCGCTATCTGACTCATTGCAAAATTATGGTTCATGGGTGGATTTTGATTGACAAACCGCCACTAGGCCATGGACATATATCGGACCACTGGTGAATATTGGTCGGCAGCTCACTGATGGTCTGCGAACGCTGGTCCTCTGGAGGACCATCTGCTTAGCAAGTGCACGCGGGTCATGACTCATGGGTGGATTCTGGTCGGAAGACAGATTGGCTAAAGTGTAGACTAAAGTGATTCAAAGGTTACATTTCGGTGAATATTTTAATAAAAAACATATCCAGTTAGTTACAGTTAGTGACCTTATCACTGATTGATTTCTTCGTTTGTAACGTTCAATAGTATCTGAATTAATGATGTTGATTCCTGATTGGTTGACCCCTGACATGTATGTGACGCACATCAGTTTCGGTTTCAGTAAACTACCTGAGTAGCAGCATGTGTCCTGCGTGATTTATGACAGTAATGGTAACTTTATTGTATTATCCAACGTCAGTTATAATGAAACAGAAAGTAAATTCATGTCGCCTGGCTGCTGTCACTGAAGTGCGCGCGTCAGCTGCGCATCCTCTCTAATTAACAGAGGGAGGTGAAACACCGATTTCGTTCCTCCGCAATCCCTGTTTCCTTTACGCCAAGTTCTTGCGTTATGGCTAGGTTACCGTGCGTAGGCTATTCTAAGTATTGAATTGTGTTTTCCGTGTTCTCAGTTGCGGTAGCCGACTAGAGCCTCTGCGTGAATATTCAAGGGACACCAAAACACACATCTCAATCTCTGCTAGTTTTTGTCCTAGAAACATAGTAGTGACATAAAGCGACACCATTAGAAACCTTTAATCAACTAGTCTCCAAACATATGTTTTAAAAGAGAATGTAGCCTATCAATGACACTTAGCAAAAACAATAAAAGAAAATCCAACACTGTTGTTTTCAAGGTACAAACCTAGATATATTTATAGTGGGTTTTTTTTTACCTTTGACCTTTGAAAATCGTTTTTTTAATAGTTTACACTGAATTATAATTGCCAAAAAGTAATTTCATTACATCCACTTTACTCTCATATAATTATTGTGGAGGACCTCTAGAATATAACCATATGTGGCACTTTTGCATAGGCCTAGATGTTTTTAGTTAGGCTAGTTGAAAAACGTAAAAATCTCAAGGTATAGCAGACTGCCTCAAAGTGCTTGAAAAGGCCCCGGACCTCCAAGTGTTAAACATTGAAGGCTAATATTTTGTCACTATCAAACTACATCTGTTATCTGCCAAATACAGTTGCATTTTCAACTCTGCAGAAAAAACGTTCAGGAGTTACAGAAGTTATACAGAGTTATTTACGCAGAGGTTGTGCATTTGATTTAATTCGTCAATCTACCGGATACAGTTTGTCCCTCCTGAACTTGAATTTTCAGTTCAAGCTATGTGAACTTCCCACAACCTGTATTTTAACAAAATATCATGAATGGTACTTCAAATATGGCTCATCAGTGGATTACTGCAATTCTCCCAACGTGTCACTAGGGGGCAATAGATCCATGAGTTGTGTGTCTGCTGAACCCAAAACCTCATTGTTGAGCTGGCAGTGGCGGCTGACATGGGGGTGTTGGAGGCCCCATATCAATATAAACACCCACCCACATCTTAACCACCTCCATACACACACACACACACACACACACACACATTTAGGCAGGCATGCCTGAGTATTGCTCTTTACTTTTTTTTTTACCATATTGTAAGACGCTTTGGTTAAAACGCATCAGCCAAATGGAGCACAGCGTTAGTTCAGGCAGGTCACGGAGTCTCGCTAGCTTCCCTGAATGGCCCAGCTGACTGTCAATCTAATCGCCCAGCTGATTGCCAGCTGATTGCCAGCTGAGTGCCAGCCGGCCTAGCCTTGCTTTCATTGGTGGAGATCATTCAGAGCGCTTATTTAAACTGCCTTTGCCAATCTGCTGCCATCTGCTTTTTCTGCAATTTTGCCACCCACCTCCTCCCCTTAACCCCCTCATACTTCTGACTTATCAATGTTGTGTCATTGATGTTTGTTCTGTTCTGTACCCCATGGGGGGTTTATTGCTGCTCTCCCTGCCTTGGGCTTTCCATGTTTGAACATGGAAGGGCAGGGGGCCCCCAGAACAGAACATACCGCCAAGAATGTATTTCATGCAATAGTAAATAAAAATATTTTATTGACAAAGTGGTCCTGACTGAAATGTAATACAATATAATGCATGCGCATGCTGCCACCAATCAGAACACACAGACTACCAAGCGCAGAGGGGACACAACACACGGACTACCAAGCTCAGAGGGGACAGAGTTTCACGTTGGGTTGGTGTCTGTCTCAGAGGAGGGGACAGAGTTTCACGTTGGGTTGGTGTCTCAGAGGTCTCCTCAGTGCTCGTCGTGTGGTGACGTGAAGATGCCTGCTGTCGTGCCACAGGACACCAGGGGCGGACTGGAATCTGGAAAAGTTCTGGAAAAGTCCAGAATGGCCATCCAGCCAACGGCCATCAGCCTGGCTCAATGCTTCCCCGGCCCAGTAGTGTCCTGCTCTGCAAATACATCCTGTATGCTTCTGCTACTTCACCCCATGTCTACGCCACACTACCAGTTAGCATTGACATTCAAAACACTGCGCCATTGCATTTTCTCTGCATTAACACAGGTAGGCAGGCCCATACCTATGATCTGTGCATTAACGCAGCAGGCCCATAGGATCTGTGCATTAGCACAGCAGGCCCATATGATCTGTGCATTAACACAGCAGGCCCATATGATCTGTGCATTAACACAGCAGGCCCATATGATCTGTGCATTAACACAGCAGGCCCATATGATCTGTGCATTAACGCAGGTAAGCAGGCCCATATGATCTGCGCATTAACACAGAAGGCCCACATGATCTGTGCATTAACACAGCAGGCCCATATGATCTGCGCATTAACGCAGGTAAGCAGGCCCATATGATCTGTACATTAACACAGCAGGCCCATATGATCTGCATATTAACGCAGGTAAGCAGGCCCATATGATCTGCGCATTAACACAGCAGGCCCATATGATCTGCACATTAACACAGCAGGCCCATATGATCTGCGCATTAACACAGGTAAGCAGGCCCATATGATCTGTGCATTAACGCAGGTAAGCAGGCCCATATGATCTGCGCATTAACACAGCAGGCCCATATGATCTGTGCATTAACACAGCAGGCCCATATGATCTGCACATTAACACAGCAGGCCCATATGATCTGTGCATTAACACAGCAGGCCCATATGATCTGCACATTAACACAGCAGGCCCATATGATCTGTGCATTAACACAGCAGGCCCATATGATCTGTGCATTAACACAGCAGGCCCATATGATCTGTGCATTAACACAGCAGGCCCATATGATCTGTGCATTAACACAGCAGGCCCATATGATCTGCGCATTAACACAGCAGGCCCATATGATCTGTGCATTAACACAGGTAAGCAGGCCCATATGATCTGCGCATTAAGGCAGGTAAGCAGGCCCGTAGCTCTTTTGTTTCTTGTAAATAGCAATCAGATGTCCTCAGATGTGGGCATTACTTGAGTACATTTACTGAATTACTGCACTTAAGTCACTTTTTCATCTGCACTTTACTTGAGTATTTCCACTTTTACTCCGGTACATTTCTAGGCCAAATATCTTACTTTTTACTCCACTACATTTCGTGACGGCTGAATTACAGCTGAAGTTCCTTTTGGAAAAAAAGACTGTCCAAATACATGTGCACTTCCATGTGTACAGTATGTTCTATCAAGCGAGCTAGGCTTTAGATAATGGTGTTCTCTAACTCCTGTTATTGTTATGTCCACTATCTACTGTACCTTCTTGGCCCCTTTTCACAGTATTGATGCTACCATAACTAGCCTCATGACTCCAGTGAGCTAATGATGACAGACAATATTAAACAATGATAGATAGATATACAATGATAGACAATGATACAGTAGATAGATATACAATGATAGACAATCTGACACTATCAGACACAAAAGGGAATGTCTTTATTTGGTCCAAAAGGTGTAAAGCATTCAACAAAGCAAAAAGTGGTAAAGTATCTAGATAAGATGTCACATTAGTTTGTTTTAGTTATTTCTACGTACAACAATTCTTAGTTGATTTTGTCCTTGAATGAAGGAGAAAGGCTCAATGAATGGCTATGGCTGTGCCGAATCATTTCAACAATAGTACATACTGTCATAATACATTTCAGGACTTTTTCGATTCTTAAGTACATTTGAAGGCAAATTTGGAAGAAAGTCCAGGGCCTCTTTGTAGTCCCATTGGATCCCTGCAGAACACTAATAAGCCATCTGAGTCCATCATTACATCCTGAACACCTCCTCCTGCTGACCTCCTCGTACACTGAGCACCTCCTCCTGAGCACCTCCTCCTGATCACCTCCTCCTGCACTGAACACCTCCTCCTGATCACCTCCTCCTGATCACCTCCTCCTACACTGAACACCTCCTCTTACACTGAGCACCTCCTCCTGATCACCTCCTCCTGATCACCTCCTCCTGAACACCTCCTCCTGAGCACCTCCTCCTGCTCACCTCTCCTGATCACCTCCTCCTGATCACCTCCTCCTGCTCACCTCCTCCTGATCACCTCCTCCTGAACACCTCCTCCTGAGCACCTCCTCCTGATCACCTCCTCCTGCTCACCTCCTCCTGATCACCTCCTCCTGAACACCTCCTCCTGAGCACCTCCTCCTGCTCACCTCTCCTGATCACCTCCTCCTGATCACCTCCTCCTGCTCACCTCCTCCTGCTCACCTCCTCCTGAACACCTCCTCCTGAGCACCTCCTCCTGCTCACCTCTCCTGATCACCTCCTCCTGATCACCTCCTCCTGCTCACCTCCTCCTGAGCACCTCCTCCTGATCACCTCCTCCTGAGCACCTCCTCCTGATCACCTCCTCCTGAGCACCTCCTCCTGCTCACCTCTCCTGATCACCTCCTCCTGATCACCTCCTCCTGCTCACCTCCTCCTGAGCACCTCCTCCTGATCACCTCCTCCTGATCACCTCCTCCTGATCACCTCCTCCTGCTCACCTCCTCCTGAGCACCTCCTCCTGAGCACCTCCTCCTGATCACCTCTCCTGATCACCTCCTCCTGATCACCTCCTCCTGAGCACCTCCTCCTGATCACCTCCTCCTGAGCACCTCCTCCTGATCACCTCCTGCTGAACACCTGCAGACTGCTTTGGGGATGCTGAGGTCAGAACAGAACAGAGATGTCACAATCACACACACACACACACACACACACACACACATTTACTCATCCAGACACGGACACAGACACACACACGGATACAGACACAACAACAGCTGGCTCTTATGTCTCTTATGTCAGAGAGAGCACAAGAGAATGCGTCTGTGTGTGTGGGAGAGAGGAAGAGCGATAGAACACTTGTGTGTGTTCTACTGTGTGTGCTACTGTGTGTTTGCTACTGTGTGTTCTACTGTGTGAGTCAGTGTGTGTGCTACTGTGTGTTCTACTGTGTGTGTCAGAGTGTGTGTGAGAGAGGGATTGGGAGATAAGAGAGAGAGAGAGAGGGAAAGAGAGATTGAGAGATAAGAGAGAGAGATTGGGAGAGAGAGAAAAGAAAGCACTAGAGGGCAGGGATAATGGAGAGGCAGGGGAGGACAGAGATAGACAACACAATTTAGAATTGATAGAGTGAGAGATGAAGAAAGAAACTAGAAAAGCACTCCGAGAGCGCAGACCTCCGCCAAATGACCTCCGCCAAGTGAACACATAGCCGCCTCCTGGACCAAGTGAACACATACAGTAGCCGCCTCCTGGATAGACAGTGATACGGATCACTCCCAAAATTAAATTTTTTCTTCCACCGGTCATTTCAGACCTTTCCTGAAAATTTAATCGAAATCCATCCATAACTTTGAGTTATCTTGCGAACAAACAAACAAACAGACAAACAAACCCAGATGAAAACATAACTGTTATGTTGTGTAGTGCACTTCAAATAATACACTGACACCGCTGCCTGGGTTATGCTGCGAACTTCAGTGGAGTCCATTCAAAACTTGTGCATCTCATAAATTGGCAGAGCTAAGAAAGAAAGGGAAAGAGAGAAAATAAAGAAAAGAGAGAGTGAGAGATATGGATATAACTCAGCCAGCTACTGAGGGAAGAGACAGGAACTAGTGCTCAAATTTCAAAATGTCTTTTAAGATCAATTCTTAAGCTTGAGATGGCTGTCCATAACTCAGGGTGCAAGGGTCCCAAGGCTATGGTTATTCAGTGCCTGAGGCTGAGTGTGGGCTACTAAAATATGGATTATGATCCTTATTACGCTGAGATACACACCATGGGAGTGTTGTCTTTCCAACTAGGCTGGGAATCCTGTGAAACTCTTAGCTAACATTAGGCTACATTAATAGGCTACTCCTTCACGTTATTTGTTATATTCCCCTTCAAACGAGTAAAAGAAGCCTATCACCCCCCATGATGGAATGCTCACTGACACAAGTCAACGTTACTCCCATTTCCTGCCGATCTCTACTGACAGGAAATGCAATTCATGTATAACATGGTTGGTATTAATGTGTTGCATGTGAACAAATAATGATAATTAATCTGGACAACACAGGACAGCAGCCTGGCTCAGATATTGCTGTGAAGGCATGCGTAAATACCCTCACCCGCAGAAAAGCGCGTGCACACACACACACACACACACACACACACACACACACACACACACACACACACACACACACACACACTTTTTTGGCACCTTGTTGTAAATCCAATTATTACTTTCACCAGCAGAGGTTTCACACTTGTGTGTCAACTAGTA
>NC_085014.1:1525660-1528160 GCF_963854185.1 Sardina pilchardus
CTTTTGGCGAATTTAGAAGAAATATACAGGCGTGATCAGACAAATGGTAATGAAATAAACCTCTAAGTGTGTAAATCGGACTTAGTTGTTGTAGTAGTGTGAAAGAATACATGATAAGTTGGCAAACCGAAGCAAAACTATGTTTATTCCTGCCGTGTCTCGCCTTAAGTTGAGTAAAGGCTATGTCGCTGCTTATTGATAGCGCTTGTGGTTCAGCTGTGGGCACGCAATTAGCGGCAAGGACGGGCTTTGATGAGCGCTGAAACCTGAAGTGACAGCTTAGTATAGTAAATTCCACGCAATATGGCAAAGCACAGCGTTCGCTGCATAGAAAAACTCAGTATTAGCGCTTTATCCAGCCCTGACTGTTGGCCTAGCTTCATCAAACTTTGCAAACTCAGCTGTGTGAGTGTGATGTTGTTACATGTACGTGCGAGTGCATTTGACCGGCATAAAATCGGCATGTCTCAGACTGACCGGCCGGTCGCCGGTCGTGGCCGATCACGTGAAAATCGGCCGATTCCAATCGGCGGCCGGTCGATCGGTGCATCTCTAAACATATCCTGACCACTAAAGTAGTGCACACAAATACAGCAACATATCCTGACCACTAAAGTAGTACACATACATACAGCAACATATCCTGACCACTAAAGTAGTACACATAAATACAGCAACATATCCTGACCACTAAAGTACAGTAGTGCACACAAATATAGCAACATATCCTGACCACTGAAGTAGCACACATACATACAGCAACATATCCTGACCACTAAAGTAGTACACTACACACACACATACAGTAACATATCCTGACCATTAACAACAAACAGGATTTCAGCAGCCTGCTGGATGAAGCTGTTGGTGAGTCTGGTAGTGTAGGAGCAGAGACTCCAGTAGCTTCCAGATGGCAGGAGGTTGAACAGGTTGTGCAGTCACACAGATGCAGCAGGAAAGGATGCTCTCAATTGGAATGTTAGCCTGTACCATTAATGTGTTCTTACTGTGCTCAATATTGGTGTGTGTGTGTGTGTGTGTGTGTGGGTGTGTGTGTATGTGTTGCGAGTGTGTGGCGAGTGTATTCTAGCGGCTTGTACTGTTGGGTGTGTACAGTATGTCCTAGTGACACACATGTTTATTTACATGTTTAGAGTTTAGTGTGTGTGTGTGTGTGTGTGTGAGTGTGTGGCGAGTGTATTCTAACGGCTTGTACTGTTGGGTGTGTATGTCCTAGTGACACACATGTTTATTTACATGTTTAGTGCTGCACCAGCTACTGCAGTTGGTTGTCCTGGCAGTGAGGTGTGTGTGTGTGTGTGTGTGTGTGTGTGTGTGTGTGTGTGTGTGTGTGTGTGCAATATATTCTCAGGCCATTCAGGCCCGCTTCCTCTGTATGTTATGAGTGTATAGTATCTGTTATAGTATCACGGAAGCACCATGGAGGATTCTACTGGAGATTAGAAGAGTGTGTGTGTGTGTGTGTGTGTGTGTGTGTGTGTGTGTGTGTGTGAGTGTGAGAGTGAGAGAGAGTGTATTTGAGTGTGTGTGTGTGTGTGTGTGTGGGGGGGGGGATTGGGTCCTGGAAAAATAGCACAGCACTGGTAGGAGAAAGCAAACAGCCCACTGCAGACAAACACTCACTCACACGCAAGCACACACACACACACACACACTCTCTTCTAATCGGCAATAGATTCCTCCACAACACACACACACACACACACACACACACACACACACACACACAAACAACACACAACACACACACACACACACACACACACACACACACACACACACACACACACACACACACACACACACACACACACACACACACACACACACACTTCTGATCTCCCATACTGTAGATTCCTCCATGGTGCTTCCGTGACACACAGATACTATACACTCATAATAACATACAGAGGAAGCGGGCCTGAACTCTGGATGGCCCGAGGATATATTGCGCACACACACACACACACACACACACACACACACACACACTGGCCTGCTGCTGTGACGCTGCAGTCAGAGTTGGATTTTCTATGTATATAGTGACCTCCGAGCAAACTCATACAGTTAGGGCTTCTGGAAAGGACTGCTGTGTGTGTGTGTGTGTGTGTGTGTGTGTGTGTGTGTGTGTGTGTGTGTGTGTGTGTGTGTGTCTGTTTGGGCAGTGTTATTCAATGTAAATGTCTGAATGGCTGGACACTGGCAGGTTCAAATAGCAATAGAGAAGTGAAACCTAAACACATCCTCTGTTTACGTTACATGAATGTGCAACATTAAATCCATACGTACACTTACAGTATGTCACCATTTATTAAACCCATAGGTACACTTACAGTATGACACAATTTATTAAACCCATAGGTACACTTAGAGTATGTCACAGTTATTTACATTATGGTGGTCTGTCTTTTGTTTGGGACATTCCGCCTTATCCATTCAGTCTAGTGCCCTCAGCCCTGTGTCTGCAGTAGAGCTGTAG